>NW_026867688.1:28814-128616 GCF_020745735.1 Hemiscyllium ocellatum
TTGCATGGAATTTTGTTGATGTCATTGGTTTTGTCCATGAGTTGTACTGTGTCTTTTAAGTTTGTTAGTTTTTTGTTTGAAAGTGTTGGTGGGTTTGTGTGCTACTAGGATTCCGATGAGTCTCAGTAGTCTGGCTGTCTTTTCTGAAACTTCTTTGATGTGTGGTAAGGTGGTTAGGGTTTCTGGCTGTGTTTGGTCTGATTGTCGTGGTTTGTCCTTGAGGAATCTGCGCACTGTATTTCTTGAGTATCTGTTCGTCTTGAATACGTCGTATAGGTGGTTCTCGCTGTTTTGCGTATCTCGTCTGAGTTCGTTGGAATAGTGTCCTGATACACCTTCGTTTGTGTGTGTAGGGATGATTGCTGGTGTAGTTAAGTATTTGGTCAGTGTTTGTCGGTTTTCTCTATATGCAGGATTGTAGTTCTCCATTGTCCTTTCTTTCGACTGTGACGTCCAGGAATGCGAGTTTGTTGTCGGTTTCTTCCTCCTTGGGAACTTTATGCCTGTGAGAGTGTTGTTGACGATGTTAAATGTCTCTTCTACCTTGTTTCATTTTGTGATGCCAAAAGTGTCATCTACGTAGCGAACCCAGATATTTGGTTTGATGATTGGTAGGGCTGTTTCTAGTCCTTGCATTACCGTTTCTACTATGAATCCTGATAAAGTGGAGATCCCATGGGTGTGTCGTTGGTTTGCTTGCAGACTATGTTTTTGAAGATGAAGTGGGTGGTGAGGCACAGGTCCATTAGCTTCATGATATTTTCGTTGGTAATGTGATTGATGGTGGTTGGTGTGTGTGTGATGGTCTCTTCTAAAAGTGTTGTAAGTGTTTCCGTTGCCAGGTCGATATTAAAGGAGGTGAACAGTACTGTTATGTCGAATGAGATCATTGCATCGTATTCCTCTATGTTGGCGTTTTTGATGATTTTTAGGACTTCCTGGGTGGAGTGGATGGAGTGTTGTGACTCTTCTACTAGGTTTTTTAGTCTTGCGTGTTGTTCTTTGGCTAGTCTGTAAATTGGTGTTCCGGCTAGTGCGACTATAGGTCTGAGGGGGCTCCTGGTTTATGGATTCTTGGTAGTCCGTAGAATTGTGGGGCATTGGTCTCATCGGCTTTCATTTTCTGGAATTCTGTCTTGTTTAATTGTCTGGAATTGTGTAATTTTCTTAGGAGATAAGTAATTTTCTTTCCTAGTTGTGTGGTCGGGTAAAGCGCCACCTGTTGGTAGGTGTTGGTGCCTGCGAGTAGTGCATTAGATTTTTCGATGTCGTCCCTTCTGTTCAGGATGACTGTGAGCTGACCTTTGTCTTCAGGTAATACAATGAAGTCTTTGTCTTTTTTGAGGTTTTCTAGGGCTTTCTTTTCTTGTGTGGTCAGTTTGTTTCCTTCCCTCTTTCGGCTGAGAATAGGTGCAACTGTCTGTCTGATCGTTTGTTGTGTTTCTTCCATGAGATTGTTGTCCTTCACTGTGGTTTCTAATGGTGCAAGTAATTCCTTCTTGTCAGGGTCTCGGTAATTGAAATTTAATCCTTTGACTAGTCCCGCTTTCTCTGTGTCTGATAGGGTCCGGTCTGATAAGTTCTTTATCCATGTCCCTATGTTATCGGTTTTGTCTTTTTTTTGTGAGTTTGTCCAGTTTTTTCTCACGTCCGGATTTTTCTTTATCTGTCTTTGTCGGTGTTTGGTGTTGATGGCTTGTTCTATCACGTCTGACCATACTTGGTTTGTTGTTTGTTTGAATAACGGCTTTTGGCGCGCAATTTCCCGTTTGTATTTTCAGAGTCTGTGGTGGGCGTCATTGATTAATTCTCGGAGCATTCTGCAGCCGTTTTGTTATGTTAAACTTTTGGCTTGAGGTGTTTTTATCGGCGTTTATATTGCAGACCTTTTGGCAGTAGTTGTTTTCTTAAAACATTCATGCAGGAAGTACAGTTGTTCACGAGTGGAACTCTCTCGGATGACATTCCTTTCCCAACTACGGGCAAGTTGTAGTGTGTTGCGCTCATGGCTTTTGCAAGGTTTGTGAAGGTTTGTAGCTCAGGTTGAGATTTTGGATGTTGGTTTGCTGGCTGAGTTGTAGGTTTGATATCCAGACGTTTCATTACCTGGTGAGATAACATCAATGGTGGCGACCTCCAAGTGAAGCTAAGCTGTTGTCTCCTGCTTTCTATTTATATCGTTCTCCTGGATGTGGTTCCTGGGGTTTGTGGTGATGTCATTTCCGTTCGTTTTCTGAGGAGTTGATAGATGGCAACTAGATCTATGTGTTTGTTTATGTCGTTGTGGTTGGAGTGCCAGGCCTGTAGGAATTCTCTGGCATGTCTTTGCTTAGCCTGTCCTAGGATAGATGTGTTGTCCCAGTCGAAATGGTGGCTTTTCTTTGTGGTGGTACTCCAAACACAACGCCAGAAACAAACATATAGATTTAGATGCCATCTATCAATCTCTCAGAAAACGAACAGGAAATGACATCACCACAAAACCCAGGAACCCCATCCAGGAGAAAGATATAAATAGAAAGCAGAAGACAACAGCTACGCTTCACTTGGAGGTCGCCACTGATGATGTTACCTCGCCAGGTAACGGAAGGTCTGGATATCAAACCCACAGAGCAGCGAGCAAACATACACCCTAAAATCCCAATATTTCTTCACTTTAATTTTCCTTGCTAAATGTTGGCCCATTCACCCAACCTATCCATATAGATCAAAATCTCTTGCACCATCATTCTGAAGTAATTTCCCACGATGTTAGTGTCATCTGAAAATGTGGCATCGTATTTTCTATCCCATCAACAGAGTACAGTCATTCCATCGATCACAAATGGTTGAGGCATGAGTCCTGAAATCAATGGCACCCCACAAATTGCATTTGCCAAAAGAAAATTATACATTTATTCCATCTGACTCCATTTTGTTGGTTCACCAATCCTCCATCCAAGCTAATAGATTACTCCTAGATCCATGTTGTCTGATCTTACCATTTACTCTTTGGAGAAGCGACATATCCGATGCCTTCAGGAAGGCCAGATATGTTCCATCTCCAGGATTCCCACGACCCACCTTGTTTGTGATATCTTCAAATAACTCAAGCAAACAATTCAAACACGGTTTAGCCTTCGTAAAACCATGTTGACTCAGATGAATTGTGGTTTAAATTTGCAAATATCCTGAACAATGGACTCTACCAATTTGCCTTAAATTACAATAGTTTATTGTTACACTTTCATCCATAATGTATACCATTATTACAAGCTCTTCCCTTTCGAAAAGCTTTACGTTTTCTTTGAATTCCTGATTAAAAGGCACACGTTTTTAAGAGATTTGGTCCAAATGCTCTGTAAGAGCCACGTGTGGCTGAATGGACTCATTATCCTGCTGGTGTACACACTCGATAGGCTGACGGCTTTCTGGTGTTCACATGTTGCCATCTCCAAGGCCAGAATGGCATCCTCCTGTTGATGCTTTAGAGGATTGGGAGATTATGGAATCTTACTGTTGCTGGGTAACATTTTGAGGGACTGATGGGTCTTCTCATACTTCTCTATAACAGGTGGAAATACTGAACGGTCTCCTCATGTATCCCGGAGATGGGACCGAGGGATTGATTGGTCTTATCTTGTTCCCATACAACAGACACGTGTCTAAATTGTCTCTTCCTTTCTCATGAAAGAACTGTCAGATAGTTTTTAATCCTTATCCAATTCCCTTGCAATAGGCTCGGTTGGTCTGAATGGCCTCCTGTTATCCCAGTGTAACAATCTCCAGTCACTGTTTGACCTCTTCCAGTTCCTATGTTACAAACTTGAGGAGGCTGAATGGACTGATCCTGTTGCTGTTTAACAGGATACTGGTGCAGCATGGCCTAATGTTATAGGCTCGAGGGGCTGATTGGCCTCCTTCTCTAAATGTATATCAGGCTCCAGGGGCTGAATAGCCTCGTCCTGTTTTGGTGTAACAGGGTCGAAGGCCTGAATATCCTCCTGTTGTTCCTGTGTAACAGGCTGGAGAACGGAATGGATTCCTCCATTATCTGTGTAATTCACTTCACTCGTTCACTCCTTCTGCCATTTATGTTCAAATAAGTTCATCTTTAATCTTTGTAAACTCCAATGGCTACTTGGTCAACCTGATCATTTCATTATAAGCTAGCAACTTCATTGCAGGAATCAGTTGAGGGAACCATCTCTGATCTGCTTCCAATATAACAACATCCCTTCTTCATTGAAGAGATTAAATCTGTACACACTACTCCAGATGTGGTCTCACTAAGAGCCTGTACAGCAGCAGCAACACTTTACCAGCCTGCTGAAAGATTCCCACCCAGGTTAGAGCTGTCTCAGCTCTCTGGGGGGATACAGAGCATTGCTGGAAGATCATTGTCTTTCTCTACTCCATCAGCCTAACGGGAGATCTGGAGTAATTATTGTTTGAGAAGATCATAAATGATGTGGTGAGATTATCTCTACCATTAATCTCCCCAGAGCCCACATCGCTCAGATTCCACAGAATCTAGTAAGGTGGTGATTAAAAAAAAGCAAGGAGGAGCAAACACTGATTGGGGTTATATATCAAAGTGAAAGCTGCAATACAAATGTTGGGTATGTTATAAAACAGGAAATGAGATATACACATTTGTGGCTACTGCAGTGATAATGTACTGTTTAAGTTATATCTAAACTCTGTTAACCAATTGAATGCTAATGCTGGGAAAAATGGATTTCATGACCACGTGTGAGATGGTTTACATGAGCATTATGTTAAGCACTGAGCTCGATATCAGTTGATTTAGGAATTGGTGTTGAGTGATCAGAAGAGCTAATTGAAAAATTTGCTGGAAAGGACATTTTGGGAACAGTGACCACAATGTACTGGTTTTCTTTAATGCTGTTTGAGAACATGACAGTTTTTGTTTTATTTGAAGTAACTCTTATAAATCTGAGTCATGCAAGCCATCAAGGTGTGAGGAGAAAGTCGGGACTACAGATGCTGGCGATCAGAGGCGAAGAGTGTGGTGATGGAAAAGCACAGTCAGGCAGCATACTAAGAACAGATAAATCGATGTTTTGGGCATAAGCCCTTCATCAGGAATGAAGCTTATGGGTCAAGGGGGCTGAGGGATAAATGAGAAGGGGGTGAGGCAGGGGAGAGGTCAGCAGGGATTGTGGTAGGTAGATGAAGGTGGGGTTGAAAGTGATAGGTGATGAAGGGAGACGGACCGCCTCATCTACTGCATCCATTGAACCCAATGTGTTTTTCTCTACATTGGCGAGGCAGAAGGTCATCTTGCGGAACATTTCAGAGAACATCTCTGGGACAGCCACATTGAACAATTCCATCGCCTTGTGGCTGAGCACTTTAACTCCCCTTTCCACTCTGCCAAGGACATGAGGGCCCTGGACCTGCTCCATCGCCAAACCCGAGCCACCAGAAGCCAGCAGGAAGAAAGCCTCCTCTTCTGCCTTGGGACCCTCCAAACACAGGGGATCATAGTGGATTTCCCCATTTCCCCTAATCCCACCCTATCCCACTCCAACCCTCCAAGTCAGCACCGCACTTTTGTACATTCCTATGCGTCCACCTTCCTTGCTATCAATCTGGTCCACCCTCCTCTACGACTATCACTTTCAACCCCACCTTCACTTACCTATTTGATGAAAGGAAGCAGCTTAGAAAAATGCCAAGTTGTAGTAATCCAGTGGATTCAGAGAAATGTAGGACCCAGCGAAGGATGATCCAGAAACTGAGAAGAAAATAGAAAAGAGAAAAAGCATGCAAACGAAAGAGAAACATAAAAACAGCTAAAAAGCGTCTATCAAGGTATGAAAAAAAATAAAAACGAGGTCAAATGTGGAACAGTTGGTGTAAGTTCAGGATAGTTTATTGCAGAGAACAGAGAAATCTCAGGGAAAAGAAACAGTTTATTTGCATCTATCTTCATTGGAAGAATGTCCAGAAATTCTTCCAGAAATACCAAGTGGCCATGGGACTTATGTAAGTAAAGTCTAAGATTATTCTGATCAATGTTGAGGTCATCTTTGAAAAGAAAGCTGGATTGAATATTTATAAATCTGACAGACCAGATGTACTTCATACAAGGATTTATGAGGAAGCAGCAATAGACATGTTGATTGCATCGCGGATTTTTACTTTATCTTGCGACACATTCTCGAAAGTCATTTAGCCAATCTGTATAAGGCAAAGGTTACAAATATTATCCAACCATTTGAGAAAGGATGAAGATGGAGAGGGGTGAACTACAGAGCAGTTATCTTGTCATCCGCAGTCGGGTGTCTGTTGGACTCGATTACAAAGAACATGCGACTACATATGTAAAAGGTAATAACACCACTTGGGAGTGTGAGAATATACCGATGAAAGGAAAATCAGAAGTGGCAAACATTTTCTTTGGAATGGTTTGAAGATGATTCTTATGGACATAGGCAATGAAGAACCAATGGATAACGTAGAGTTGAATATTCATGAGATTTTTTTTAAAAACTCACAAAGTAAGCTCATAAGAAAAGTTAAAGCGAGAGGTATTAGGAAGAACATATGAAAATAGCAAAAAAAAATTAGTTTTACATTCAGGTGATTGTAATTGGTATATAGAAGACGTCATGCACCAGTTGTATCGAGTATTCATGAGAGTATTTTGTATTGTTCGGAATCCCAATCTAAGAAATAAGATATTGACAACAGAGGAACTGCAAAAGGTATTATTCAGATTCATCCCGAAAACGGCAAGATTTTCTGATGTGGAAACTCACCCTGTGATCTCGAGTTTTGAAACATGAGAGGTGGTTGCAGTGAAACTTAGAAACACAGAGGGGACTGAATAACAGGGACATGGAGAAGTACAAGTAGGCGAGATCTGGGAGAATCCCATGATATTCTACACGGACAAGTAGAGCAGAATAATCAGCAAACAGTTAGTGTCCATTAGAAACCAAGGGGCAATCTGTGTGTCAAGCTGGAGAACATTGATGGACTGTTACAAGAGACCTTCACATCTATTTTACTTTAGAGACGGAGAAGACAAGTACAGAATTCAAGGAGATGGATGGGGAAACTCTTGAACAGATTGATGTAAAATACGAGAAAGGATTTGAGGCTTTGTTCTGTATAAATTTGGACCTAACTCCATGTCTGAATGAGTTGTATCACAGGCGGCTGTTGGGGTGAATGGAGAAAGACCCTGTCTGAATATTTTAATTAGGATCTGACCATAGGAGAGGTGCCAGAGAACTGGAGAACTGCTAACACGATTCCACTTCACAGTTCGGGTGGGAGAGATAGACCAGGGAACAATAGACGAGCGGGTATTAGGTCACTGTTAAGGAAACTACTGGAGAAAATAGGGAAGGAGAAAATTGAACTCCAATCAGAGTCACAAGGTCTGATCAGGGATAATTATCATGACTTTATCAGAAGGAAGTGACATCTAATGGATTTGATGGAATTAGTTTGAGGAGGTCGATTGCTTAGCTTTGTAGGAAAGCCTTTGACAAATTTCCAGCTGGGAAACTGAAAAATAATGTAAAATCTCAAAATATAAATGATAATTTGACAAGTTACAACGAAAATTGTCTTAGTGGCAGGAGGCAGAGGGTAGTGAGAGAAGGCTGTTTGTGTGACTGGAGACCAATGTCCCCTGGTGTACCACAGGGATCAGTGATGTGTCCCTTATTGTTTGTGTTATTCATAGCAAAAACAAATGTCAATGTGGAGGGGGCTAGGTGGAGAGTCAGGGAGCTGTGATAAGTAAGTGTACGTTTGACATAAAGATTGACCAGTTGGTTCGCAGTGAGCAGGAAGGCCTTAAGTTACAGGAAGATGCAGATGAAATGGTCAGATGGGCAGATCAATAACAGATACAATGTAACCCTGATAAATATGAGGTGATGCACATTGGGAGAAGGAACCAGGCAGGGGAGGACTCAATGAATGGCAGCACACTGGGAAGCTCAGATTGTGCTTCTCCACACATCCCTGAATGTGACTGGACAGGTTAATGCTTAAAAATGTGTTGCTGGATAAGCTCAGCAGGTCAGGCATCATCAAAGGAGCAGGAGAATCGATGTTTTGGGCAGACTCCTGAAGAAGGGCTTATGCTCGAAACGGCGATTCTCCTGCTCCTTTGATGCTGCATGACCTGCTGCACTTTTCCAGCAACACATTTTTTAAGCACTGATCTCCAGCATCTGCAGTCCTCACTTTCTCCTGGACAGGTTAATGGACTAGTTAAGAATTGGACCTTGAGTGTTGTGTTTCCTAATCAGGGCGTAAATTATAAGAGCTTTCAGGGCTTTGGATCGGCCAAAATGGAATACTGTTTGTAGTTCTGGGAGCCACATTCCAGGAAGGATGTGATTGCACTGGAGGGAGTGCAGAGGTGATTCACCAGGTTGTTCCCGGGGATGGAGCATATCAGTTGTGGAGAGAGGCTGGATAAGCTCGGGTTGTTTACTTTGGAGCAGAGAAAGCTGAGGGGTCAGTGATTCAGAAGGATAAGATTATAAGCGACACGGACAGGGGGGATAGACAGCAACTGTTCCTTTTAGTCAGAGGGTCAAGAACAAAGGAGCACACTTTTAAAGTGAAAAGTTTGAGGTTCAGAGATGATTTAAACATTTTTTCACCTCGAGGTGTGGGCTTCTGGGATTACTTCCTGAGAGGGGAATTATCACAAGTAACCTCACAATCGTTAAAAAGTATTTGGACAAGCACTTGGAAGTGTCATAACATTCCAGGCTATGGGACTGCTGTAGAAATTGGGACTAACATAGATCGTGCCGTATTTCTGTTGGCACAGAGTCTTTGCTCCTGTGAGTGTACCATGTGGAAGGTCAATTATTGGAGCATTTTAAGGCAGGAATTGATGGGTTTCTGAAGAGTTATATTCATAAGGGTTATAAGTGTGAACTGTAATAGCTTGTAAAATTTTGTGAGAAATATGAGAAAACAAGTGTAGTTTCCTTACAGTTTGGAACCAGAGAATGGAGAATGGGGAACAGGGAAATGGCAGAACTATGAAGCCACTACTTCAGTTCTGTCTTCACAACACTTTCTAACAATATAAGGAAAACCAAGTCTGATGTGGGAAAATGATAGAGTACGTGGAACATAGAACATAGTAAGTAAATGGTTTAGCAGAAATTATTGTGGCTGAAAGTAATAGTCATAGACAACACTAACATAGATTTATGAAATGGGAATTATGTTTGAGAAGCAGACTGGCTGACAAATGAAAGAGCAGTAATGGATGTAAAACATTTTGATTTTTTGGGAAAATGTTGGTAAAGCTCCAATCCCAATTTGCAATATCAAATCTGAGTGGATTGGGGCTAATATATGGACATGTTTCGAGAATGGGACAGCTGGCAGTAAACAGTGAATCGTAATAAACAGACTCATCAAGCAACAGCCTGACATTGTCTGTAAGGTATGATTCTGTCAGTATGGTCATGTCCCAGACACCCCATCACCTTCCCCGGATATCTCCTGTCTCATCAGCAGGATGGACACAGCAGAGGTGGCGGCACAGTCGGATGCAGTTAGAAGGGAATTGCTCTTGGAGTCCTCAACAGTGACTCCGTACCCCATGGCATTAGTTTGCATTTGGGAAAGGAAACCTCCTGCTGATTACCATGTACCAGCATCTCTCAACTGATGTATCAGTACTCCTCCATGCTTACCAACACTTGGAGGAAGCACTGGGGGTAGCATTCTGGGTGGGGTATTTCAATGTTCACCACCAACAGTATCTCAGCTACAGCATTATTGATCGAAAAGGCTGGGTCCTCAAGGATATAATTGCTAGAGTGGTTCTCCGGCAGGCAGTGAAGGAACCAGCAAGAGGAAAATATACACTTGACCACAGCCTTACTAATCTGCCAATTGCAGAAGTATCTGCCTATGACAGTATCGTTAAGAGTGACCACCGCATAGTCATTGTGGAGACAAAGTCACACCTGCACATTGAGAATAACATTCACCATTTTGGGTGGTACTATCACAGTGCGAAATAGGGCAGACTTCGAACAGATCTAACAGTTCAAGTCTGGGTGTCCATAAGGTGCTGTGGTTAATCTATAGGAGCAGAATTGTACAGCCACACAACCTCATGACCTGGCATATCCCCCTCGCAACAATTACCATCAATCCAGAGGATCAACATTGGTTCAATGGATGTGCAGGATGGCAGGAGCAGCACCAGGCAAACCTGACAATGAGGTGTCAGCCTGGTGAAGCCACCAAACAGGACTACTCGTGGGCCAAACAGCATAAGCAGTAAGTGATAGACAGAGCTAAGTGATCCCACAAGCAACGGTTCAGATCTAAGTTCTGCAGTCCTTCCACATCTAGTCGAGAAACGTTGGAGACAATTAAACAATTCATTGGAGGAAGCGGTTTCGCAAATAACGCCTTCCTCCATGATGGAAGAGCCCAGCACTTCAGCGTATAAGATAAGGCTGATGCACTCGTAACAACTTTCAGTCAGAAACGCTGAGTGGATGATCCATTTCAGCCTCCTCCAGTGGTCCTCAGCAATTCAGTTACCAGTCATCAACCAATTCGATTCAGTCCACACGATATCCAGAAACGGTTGGAGATACGGGATACTCTATGGGGTCCATACTCTGACAACATTCTGGCAATAGTACTGGAAACTTGTACTGCAGAACTTGCCACTCCCCCAGCCAAACGGTTTCAATACAGTTACAACAATGGCTTTTCCTGATTATGTGGAAAATTACCCCAAGTATCTCTTTTATATAAAAAGCATAACGAATCCAATCGGGCCAATTACTACTCCATCAGTCTACTCTCAATCGTCAGTAAAGTGGTGGAAGGTGTCAATGTTTTTAAGCAGCACTTGCTCTGGAATACCCTGGTCAATGACGCCCAGTTTGGGCTCCCCCAGGGTCACTCAGCTCCTGACCTCATTACTTTGGTTCAAACGTGGAAAAAAGAGCTGAATTCCAGAGGTGGGCTGAGAGCAATAGCCCTTTAAAACAAGGCTGCATTCGACCAAGTGTGGTATCAATGGGCCTTAGCAAAACTGGATTCAATGGGTATCAGGGCAAACTCCCGGATGATTAGAATCATACCTGACACGTAGGAAGATGGTCATGGTTGATGAAGGACAGTCAACTCAGCTCCATGTCTGTACGAGTCCCTCGAGCAGTGAACAGAAACTTCTTCAGGGCTGCTTCATCAATAACCTTCCCTCCATGTTAAGGTCAGAAGTGAGGATGTTCACCAATGATTGTACAATGTTCTGCAACATTTGTGGCTCCTCAGATACTGAAGCAGTCCATGTTCAGACACGAAAAGATCTGGACAGTATCCAGGCTGGCAAGTGGCAAATAATATTCAGGCCTCACAAATGCCAGACCATGACCATCACCAATAAAATACAATCTAACCTGCCCCTTGGCATTCAATGGTGGTACTATCACTGAATCCCCCAGTATCAAAGTCCTGGTGGGTAATCATTGCTCAGAAACTCACTCATCTCGCCACATTAACACTGTAACTATAAGAGCAAGTCCGAAGCTAGGAATGCTGCGTCGAGTAACTCACATCCTGACTTCAAAAAGTCTGTCCATCACCTACAATGCATAAGTCAGAAGTGTGGTAGAAGACTCCCAGTTTGCCTGGATGAGTGCAGCCCCAACAACACTCCAGAAGCTTTATACCATCCAGGACAAAGCAGCCAGTTTGACTGTCCCTTCACCCACAATGCTCCACCATCAACGCGCAGCAGCAGCAGCAGTGTTTTACTATCCACATGCTGCAATGAAATGATTCACCAAAGATCCTCAGAAACCATATTTCTAATTCATGACCACTTCTATCTAGAAGGACAAGGGCTACAGATGTATGGAAATACCATCATCTTCAGGTTCCCCTCCAAGCCATTCACCATCCTGACTTGGAAATATATCACAGCTCCTTCACAGTCGCTGGGTCAGAATCCTGGAATTCCCTCCCTAATGGCATTGGAGGTCAACCACAGCAGGTGGATTGCAGCGTTCAACAAGGCAGCTCACCACCACCTTCTCAAGGGCAACTAGGGACAGGCAATAAATGCTGGCCCAGCCAGTGACACCCAGATTGACGAAATACAGAAATAGAAATTAACAGAGGACGGTTGCTGAGGTGTCACAGAGATCGGTGTTTGGGGCCCAGCTATTCACAATGTTAAACATTTGGTTGCTGGAAACAGATACAATACATCCCAGCCTGCTGGCAGCACTAATGGATGTGGGATTGTGAGTGGGTGCGGAGGATGTAAAAAAAGCACCAAGAAGACTAAGACAAGCGGAGTGAATGGGTAGGTACGTGACAGATGGAGAACAATGTGGATAGACGTGACGGTGTGCTGTTTGGTGGAAACGATAAATTGTCAGCCTACAATTTGAAAATGATTGGTGGAAACACGTTGATTTATAAAGGGACATATGCTTCTTTTTGTCGTCTCCTTCTGCATCAACCTCTGAGGTCCCTGCAGCGCAGTGAGTTCTGTAACCAGAAGTCAATACTGGTCATGGCAATGGCACGCTGACCAGTGTACACAGACCCACCAAGTGGGGAGCTGTAACACGGAAAAGCATCTGCATCTCCTTGTACATATGTCGCTGACAGCAATATTGCAGAAACAGAAAGCAGTAAAGAAGGTAAATGATGCATTGACCTTCATTTCAGGGGGATGTGAGTCCAGGAGAAAGGGTGTCTTATTGCAGCTGTACAGGCCTTTGGAGACATCCCATCTCGAGCATTGTGCAGTATTGTGTGCAGGCTTGGTCTCCTTACCTAATAAACGACAAACCTGACATTGAGGGAGAGCAGTGAAGGATGACCAGGCTGATCTCTGGGATGACAGGCTTGTTGTGGGAGCAGAGTTGGGGGCAACTGGGCCTGTATTCCATGGGGTTTAGGAAAATGAGTGGAGATCACAGTGAGATGTATAAAACTCCGACAGGGTGTGACAGATTAAAAGCAGGGATGATATTCCCCTGGCTGGGATGACTAAAACAAGGGGACACAGTATTAGGTACAGGCAGGTCACACTGCATTGAGATGAGAATAACTGGCTGCACTCACAGACTGGGGAACCTGGGGAATTCGCTCGCATGCGGAAAACAAGACACTGATTATAAGTAAGGATTCAGACACAGTAAAGGGATGATGGGAGAGCAGGAGTACGGTGTGGAACTGAAGGGCCAACCATCATTACACGGAATTGGTTCGCAAACTCAATGGTCCAAACGTACTACTGCACCTCCTATTTTATTGTTTCCCAAGGTTACTCACATTAACAGATATGTATATCGTGTGAGGTAAGTGCATTGAGGAGATTTTTTTTCCATAAACTAGAATGGGGGAGGCTCAATGTGTTGTATGACCTACTCCTTTCCTGCTGTTTCTGTGCAGTCAGTGGGAAAGCTCTGTAAATGTTGTCACAAGCTCTCAGATGTTAGAAAGGGGGTCTCTGCAGGGTCGACAGGGCTGTGTTCCCATTCCCTTTTCCGACAATGATGCTGAGGCCGGGTGTTCTGTCTGGTTTCATCCTTTCAGACCTCGGAGTAGTTTGATACAAATGAGTGCCCTTGCTTGGCCGTTTCAGAGACCATTGAAATGTTTATCACATGTCAGGGTCTTCGGAGTCAGTTTTCGGCCAGCCCAGGAAATCACGGGAGATTCACTTCCTAAAAGTACATTGGAGAAGGAAGTTCTGTTTACAATCCATATTGGCTTCAAGGTCACTGACACCAGATTTTAGATCTCGATATTTTATTAATTGTCTTTAACTTCCACCCACTGCCAGAGCATTAGCCTGGTCTGGATTAGTAATCCAGTGACATTTCCACAACAGCACCATCTCCACATGGGGACCTGTCGGAAACCACACTGAGCTGTTTATTTCTGTGCTGCTTGACAGCTCTGTCAAAAAGAACTCCCACCAATTTGACTGTCGTGATGGGAATGAGGGGGTGGTAAATGCTCAGATTGTAATTATTCCCGTTTTAGGGAACGGGATTTAGCTGAGTAATTTTCAACATTGCCAGGGAGATGTCAGAGTTGGAGCTGGAATAAAACAGCTCCCCCATGGACACGGCTTGTTGTGCAGCACAAGGCTTCAGTCCTATTGCAGGAATGGGGTCAGGACCAATTGCCTGTGTCATATCTACTGTGTTCAGCTGTTTCTTCATGTCACGTGCAGCGAATCACATTAGTTGAAGACTGGCATCTGTGATTTTGTGGGCATCATGGCGAGGGTGATGATTATAATCGACTCAACACTTCTGGCAGAAGTTGGTGCAGATAAAACATCCTTCTCTTTTACACTGATGGGCAGGTCTGTTCCATTATTTAGGATGGGGATGTTTGTGGAGCCCTCTCCTCCAGCTATTTGTTTAATCGTCCATCACCATTTATAACTGAATGTGGCAGGACTGCAGGGCTTCGTTCAGATCTGTTGGTCAAGTCCAGTAGCTTTAATGAGTTAGCATCAGGTTAAGGTTCATGTGGTTCTGACTCTGACATGTCCACCCACACTCGTCACTGAGCCATAGATGGTGTTGATGGTAATGACAGACTGAAGTGTTATCCTGGCAAAAAGTTTCAGGTTGCGGTTGGATGCTGTTCTGCTTCTCCTGCTGCTGTGGTCTAAAGCACTACATGAATACGCAGTTTGGAGCTGCAATATCTGCAATGCAATTCTGCTGTCTGTTCCCCGATTCTCACTGAGACCCATTCACCCATCAGCCCTGCACTCAGTGACCTAACCTGGTTTCTGATGTGGGAATACTTCAATTTTCAACTCTCATTCTGCTGCTGGTCTGTCTCCCCGGGTTTTGCTTCCAATCTGACACACTCCGCAAAGTATTTAACTGATCGTAATTCAAATGTTTAATTCACCTGAATCCTTTTCCTTGAGAAATACAGTCTTGTGTGTTTAAAGTGATTATTTTTCCTCTGTTTCTTTCCCTGACCATGATTAAGAGCTCTGTAGTGTCAGTGATACCAGAGTTATGTAGTTTCAGAGCCAATGAATTCTCTGGATTCCCAATCATCTTCACCACATTGTATATTTTCTCTTTTGGTTTGATGCCTTATCACTCGTGGCTGCCTTGTCCTCCCATGAGTATGTTTCATGTTCTTGGGGTTGCATTTCTTGTATTATCTTCCAAATTATCCCCAGAACCTCCTCCCACTGCTGCTCCATGGTCTTTCTTGCTCAGCTCCCCTTGCAATTAACTCTGGCCTGCTACGCCCGCGTGTCTTTGTAGTTACATTGTTTAATTATAACCACATTACATCTTGAAGAGATGTAAACTAAAAGAAGGAGCTTTAAGAGATGGGACACGAAGAATAATTGGTGGAATTCTAAACCAGCTACAAAGGCAGAACGAGAGAGAGAGAGTATATAGATATGAAGATATGGAAAATGAGAAAACCACATTCTCGAAAGAAGTAGATGAACATCCCCGAATATTTTGGCAATGCCTGTGTGCTGTGGTCCTTTGTACAGTGCACGTACAACAGAGTAATATATTCAAATGCTGAGTCTGATGCCAGAATATTTATCTCCAATGATATGACACACACAAGCTTTGGAAAGAACGCAGCAGGCCAACATATTGAAATAAGTTGGTACACCAGAATCAAGAATTTGGAGCACACATCCTGGTAAGAATGAGAGATTAGAGTTGGGAATCCCAGAAAAAGAGGGAACGTTGAAAGGATCAAATCATGTTTTAATATTTTATCAATATTATACATCATATGTGACTTATCTGCACACACACATTGATTAAACAGTGTATATAAAATCTTTTTTCCACCATTGAAACTGTCCTGTTGTCGTGTTACGAGGATACATGAATACCAACTGGTCACCAAAAGACATGCCGCACTGTCACTATGTTCCATACATACAGACAAAGAAGGGCACCACTTTGACTGGGACAAAGCACACACACATACTAAGACACGCAAAGACCTTCTTAGAGAAATGGTATTCTAAGCAGAAGTCCATCAATAAACTCATCAATTTAGATTCTGTCTACATTCTCTTGTTAAAACAACCGGAAATGACATCACCCAATTTAAGAAACATAGTCATGGTGACGAAACTTCTGAAAACATTCCGTCAAGCTCAGTGAGCTAACTTGCATACATATAAATTGTTTTTTTTTGTTTATTAGTGGAATTTAGGAGTTCTCCGTCGCTCACGTTTTGACAGATTATGATGTGAGGTGAGCTTTTCTGGGTATGTGGTTTTAATTAACAGAGGGGTTTGACATTGATGTTATACAGTTTGGGGCCTTGCCATATGGAATTTGGACAGACTTGAACATATCTGAGATACAACAGATCCCAGCAAATTCCAGCTCATTGCAATTAGTGACTTTGAGCTTCAAATGAAACCATTGGGAAAATTCATTTAATTTTGTTACTTGTGGTTGGTTAAATGAAAAGTGAGGGAAATGGCTTTTAACATTACTGAAGAGGTTCCGAAATTTTCCAAGGAAATTTAGAAAGAAAGAAAGAGGACATTTTTTAGAATGAGCCAATAGTTTGGAATTGGGTTTAACCAGAGAGAAAAGGGAAGCTGAAATTGTAATGGAGTTGGTCAAGCACTTTGATGTATCAGAGAAATAGGCAACTGCAGTAGAGTTATAAAAACTTAAATTGCAAATGTGGCAACTGGAGTTAGAAGATAAGTAAAGGGACGGAAACAGAGAGAGAAAAGAGAAAGAGAAGAGAAAGAAAGAGAGAGAGGATTTGAAATTCAGAAGTTGGGAATTAGGTAAGAAAGTTAAATTAACAGGATGGAGATGAAGGGAGAACGTAGGGATATATACAATTGGTTAGTAACTTGTCATATTTCGGTGAGAAAAATGTCAAAACGTTTTTTATTTCATTTGAAAAAATGACACGGCAGATGATGTGTCCAGTGAACTTGTGGGTAATGCTAGTTCAGACTAATCTGGTGGGCACAGCTAGTGAGGTATGTGCAGCGCTGTCAGATGAGGGATCAAGACATTATCTTGATGTCGAATTGGCTATTTTGCTTAGCTATGAATTGGTACTAGAAGCATATAGACAGAAGTTCAGAAAAATAGAGACAGAACCAGGTCAGACTTACATTGAGTTTGAAAGAATTAACCACAGTCATTTGATAGGTAGATAATGACCTTAAAAATGGATAAGACTTGTGAGGCTTGAAGGAAGATTAATCTGCTGGAGAAGTTAAAAGACTTACTTCCAGAGATGGTAAGAATTCATGTGAATGAATATTTTTTCAAGGAGTAAGAAGCGCAGCAGAAATGGCAGGTAAATATGCATTGAGGCATTTGATGAAATTTAGCTTCTGGCAAGAATTTCATCCTGTGAGGGATAGAAATTGGGAGAAGGGAAGATCACACATTACACAGCGAACAGTAGCTCACAATAGTTTACCACAGGTGAAGAAGGAAGCCCAAGGGGGTTGAAAGGTGGTGAAAGGCCTCAGGTGCTCTCACTGTAAGGGAGTGGAACACATAGAATTACAGTACTGATGGTTTAAGAAGGGCACATGGAAAAAGTTGTTTTCACTGCAGTTAGCTGGGACACACTGTGCGGGGCGTTAAAGGAAGACACTTTGGGGAAAGATGCGGTAGAAGAGGCTAAGCCAGTGACATTAGTGAAACTGGTAAAGGAAACCCCAAGTGCAGCCGAGGAGCTGCAGAAGATTGCACAGCCTAGGCAAGGACTGGGTATGGAGGAAGTGCCTGATCTCTGTAAAGAATTCGCCTCTGTAGGTAACGTTTACTCAGAAAGAACAGGGGAGAAGGATAAGAAATTATAATTTTGTGAGATACAGGCTCTGCTCAGTCTCTAATAGTTGAGAAGTGAGGGTCCAGAAAAGCACAACAGATCAGGCAGTTTCCGAACAGCAGGACTATCGCATATCAGGCAGAAACCCATCGTCCGGAAGGTGGTGGGGGGACAAGGGGGCTGGAAGATAAATATGAGAGTAGTAGCTGGGCAGGTGGGAGGGTCTCTGGGAAGGCAATAAGACGATGTAGGTGGGAGTGATTGTGATTTGTCAGAGGGGAGGGTGGAGTCGATAGGTGGATAGGTAGATGGCCAGTTAGGGCAGTTCAAGAGGGCAGTGCTCGGTTGAACGGTTGGATCTGGGAGAGGTTGGTAGAGGGGAGATTTGGAATTTGGTGAAGTCAACGTTGATGCTGTACAGTTTGAGGGTTCCAGCTGTCCTACCACCGATAGGTGTCCTGTCACCCTCCTCTACGACCTATCACCATCACACCCACCTACATCTACTAATTGCCTCCCAAGCTCCCTTTCACCCAGCTCCACCCCCACCCTCCCATTTATTTCTCAATCTCCTTCCCCCTTCCTTACGTCCCACTTTCCTGATGAATGACGTATGCCTGAAACGTCAATGCTCCTGCCCCTCGGATGCTGCCGACATGATGGACTTTTCCAGCCCCACACTTTTCAACTCTCATCTCCAGCATCTGCCGCCCTCACTTTCTCTCACCCTCTAATAGTAAGAGTTGAAAGTTTTTTTTTCACTCTTTCTGGCATTATAATCAAGAACGTGATAACTTGTGGAATGGGAACAGAAATTAAGCATTCCCTTATGTAACATCAGGATGGAATGCCAAATCAAGATTAGGGAAGTAACAGTGACAGTGAGTAACAGAGTATCTGTTCTAGGAATAGAGCTTGTTCTTGGGAAGGATTTAGCAGGAAGCAAGTTGGGAGAGGCACCCCTTGTGGTGGCGAAGCCAAAGGAAGATGAGGGAATTGGTGAGTTCAAAGAAAATTACCCAGGATATTTTCCAGACTGCGTAGTAACAAGATCCCACTGTCATAAGTTACAGCAGGAAGAAGAAATGAACTAAAAAGACAAATGAGTTGATGCTCAGTGAACTGACACCCTGTTTAATGTAACGGTGCAGGAAAAACCTGAACAAGCAGAGGATCAGGCAGAGGTGTTTAGTCCAGAAAGTCTAATGGACTTACAACAGATATATATACACACATTCACACACACAGAAAAGGAATCAGAATATATTGTTGAACGTTATTAACTTAAACATAGAATCATAAAATTAAAATGGAGACCCCGATAGGTTACTGCAGAAGGGAAATGCGCCGAAGTGCACCAGATTGTGTTAGCAGTAATGTACAGTGTTTTGGGTCGCACATAAACTCTCTGCAGGCGGTCACCTAGGTGTAAAGAAGACTCAGGCTAAGGTACAGAAGCATTTCTAATGGCCTGGAATGCACAAGGACGCGGTTCATTTTTGTTGTACGTGACATACATACCAAATGGTAGGTAAGTCACAGGCAGTAATAAAACCAGCACCTTTGTTGTCAATTCTTGCATTCGAAAAACCCTTCATGTGGGTTATGATTAATTGTGTAGCTCCCCTTTCTAAAGTAAAAGTAAAAAACAATATTTGCTGACCATAATGGATGTGTCTCCCAGATTTCCAGAGGCAATTCCATTATTGGAGTGTTAAGGCAAAAATGAAGGTGGAGGGATTGGTAGCTTTATTTACTCGCTGTGGACTGCCCAGAGAGATTTAGTCAGACCAAGGGTCTCATTTTATTGCTCAGCTGTTTGAGGAAGTCATGGATAGCTTAGGCATACAGCACTTCAAATAAAGGGCGTCCCATCCTGAATCCCAGGGAGCCTTGGAAAGTTAGCATCAGACACTGAGGATCATGCATACAGCGTACTGTCAGGATTACCCGAATGGTTGGGATAAAGGTGCCCCATTAAATTGTTTGCCGTTAGAGATGCCCCAAATAAATCTACTCACTTTACTTCATTTGACGTAACATTCGTACATGAAGTGACAGGTCCTTAGAAATTAATTAAATATAAATTGACAGGACCAAAGTCAGACATCTCACACTTGGATTATGTATCAGAGGTGAGGGAGAGATTGGATGGAGTAGGTGAGTTAGTTAAACAGCACATGAAGAGGGCACAGTGTAGAGTGACGCACGTGGCAGATAAAAACTCTGAAACTTTGACGATTTCTCGTGGGGATGACGTATTAGTTTCGCCACCAATGATAAGAAAACCATTCAAAGCCAGGCCCCTTTCAAATTAAAAAAAGTGTGAAATCAGTTAAACTACCTGGTAAAGATACCGGAGATGACAAAAAAAACTTTATCGAGTATTTCATCTGGATGTATAATGCACCAGTCACATTTAACACTCAAGAATAGAAGGGTGGCCATATGAACAAATTGTGCAACTTATCTGTATGATGTAGTGATCTTCAGCAAGTGATTGAAAGCTCACATGTTACAGTTGGCAGAGCACGTTGAACGATTACAAGAAGCAAACTTGGTAATAAACTTAAAGAAAACAGAATTCGCGAAGGCAGAGGTGACGTTCTTGGGACATTACATTGGACATGGAAGGTTGACCGCATGGAACACAAAAACGAAGGGCTTTGAGGAATTTCCACGACCATCCTCGAAGAAAGAGGTGCTTCGGTTTTTGGAACTGAGTGGATTCTATCAGAAGTTTGTTCGAAACTTCAGCAGCGTCTTTGTAACACTGATGGATTTACTGAAGAAGAACACAGAATTGTGGTGGACAGAACAATGCCAGGAGGTATTTGAGAATTTTAAAGCAGGATTAATCACTACACCAGTTTTAGCTGCACCAAATATTCTGAAACCCTTTGAAGATTGTGTTTGATGCTCGGGATATAGGGGTCAGAGATGTATTGATACAGAAAGAAGATGATGGAATTGAATGGCTAATTGGCTACTTGTCGAAAAAACTCAATATCCAACAGAAAAAAATAGAAAATCTCCATTATTGAACAAGAATGATTAAGTTCCACACTGACCTGACAGTATTTTAATGTTTATATGACAAACAAATTGTCGGAGATGGTTGTGGACAACGACAAATCTCTTACATGTTTTGGAATATTTAAAGACCAGAATATGAGACTATTTCATTGGAGTCTTACTTCACCAACTTTAAACTTACAAAATGTACATGCTGTGGCTCCTATAATGTGATAGCAGATGTGTTTTCGCGGATTTAAAGGAAAAAGTGTAGATATGTTTTGACTTATTCCAGTGTTGTATTGGTGTGCAGAATTAATATGAATGATGTAACTGAGATTAATACTTTTGTATTTCATAAAATTGGGATTAAGAATTAGAGGAAAACAAATGTAGCCATCTTTTCATTCTGCTAGTTCATTTTATTTTCTGAAGCGGGGAGATGTTATGAAGACAAAAATATGTATGGACACTTTAAAACAGATCGGGTTTTGCTGAATAGAAATTAAAGCCACAGATGCCAGCTGAAGGTTACACTGTTCCACATGTCACCATTAGCTGAGAAATAGATTCCTGAGTTTTGGTTGCTGTTTTGACAGCCATTCAAATGTAACCAAAGAGTTTAAATAACGCTCAGGATACCAGATGCCAACAGAATTTGAATATTATTGTTTGGACACCTGGAAAGTAATCAAATTATGAGAATTATTATATCGTGGGGAATATATAAACCCAGCATTTTGAACACTGGAGGGAGAGCTACTGCCATCCGACAGTAGAGCAACTGCTGTAGAGCAGGAGTGCTAACTGGCCATCTGAAACACTCTCTATCAAAGACACATGTTCATGCAAACCTATTTGCATTAAAAAAGTGAACCAGTGAGATCAGCAGTTGAAAGAGTGAACATAGCGGGGAAGATAGAGACTGTATGGTCTTGAGATTGTAATGTTTAATGTGACGGTTGTTGGAACAGCATATTTTTTTTAACAGAGTTGGAGTCAGATAGTAAGTAGCTAAGAAAAGAGAGGTTTGTATTTGTGAATAGCTGTTGTTTAGTGTTCACTAATAAAGTTAAGAAATAAACTTGTTAATCTTTGTTTAAATAGTGGAATGTAGGAGATCTGTGTGACTCATATTTTAACAGATTACGAGGTGAAGCGAGCTTTTCTGGGTATTTGGTTTTAGTTAACAGAGGGGTTCGACTCCACCTTGTAAATTTCCATCCATTTCACTGCAGTGGCCCCTAACCTTCTAATCCTTTCCTGTCCACGTATTTTTCCAAATGCTTTTGAAATGTTGTTAATGTACCCCCTCAGCCACATCTGCTGGCAGCTCATCCACGTACCAGCCTCTGTGTAAAGAAGTGGCCTCTCAGGTTCCCTTTTATTCCTTCTCCTTTAACCTTAAACTGATCCTCTCGCGTCCTCGATTCTCTACACCTTGGAAAAAGACTGAGAGCATTAATCCTATCCATGACCCTCGTGATCTTATACAGCTCTATAAGGACTCCCTCAGTCTCCTACACACTAAAGAAAATGTCCTAGCTTGTCCAAACTCTCCCTATAACTGAAACCATTGGGTCCTGGCAACGTCTTTGTAAATTTCTTCTGCACTCTTTCTAAGTTAATAACATCCTCCCTATAACAAGGTGACAAAACTGAACACAATACTCCAAGTGTGACCTTACCAAAGCCCTGTGTAACTGCAGCATAAATTCCCATCTTCTATACTCAATATCATGCCTGATGAAGGCCAATGTGCCAAATGCCTTCTTCACTGCCCTGTCTACCTGTGACTCCACTCTCAGGGAACCGTGCACCTGAGCACCAAGGTCTCTCTGCCCACTGCACCCCTTAAGACCCTCCCATTCACCATGAAACTCTTACCTTGATTTGAATTTCCAAAATGCAAGACCTCATGCTTCTATATTAAATTCCATTTCTCGGCCCATTTAAGGTCCTGCTGCAATTTTTGATAATATTCCTCACTGATCATGCTCTCACTTATTTTAGTGTCATCTGCAAACTTATTAATCATACCTTGTACATTCTTAACCAAATCATAGATACCAAACAGCAATGGACCAAGCCTCCAGTCTGACAAACATCCTTCCATGAAACCCTCTGCTTCCTACCATCAAGCCAACTGTGTATCCAATTGGACAGTTCCCACGCATTCTACGTGTTGTAACCTTCCTGAGCAGCCTGCTATGTGGAAACTTATCAAACTTCATCAAACGTCCTGGTCACTTCATCAAAGGCCTCTAAGAAATTTAGGAAGCATGATCTCCCACTCACAAGTCTATGCTGACCGCTCCGAATCAAACCCTGTGTAAGTAATGGGTGCAGTCAATGGCATGCTGTCCTTCATTGTAAGATGATTCGAGTACATAAGTAAAGCCATCTTCCGGCTGTTGTAGAACCTTGCTGCGAGAGCATTTGGGACATTCTGTACGGATTTGATATCCTTTGTAAGGAATGATTCCCGTACCACAGACACGGATGATGGTAACATGAGGATAGAGTGAGGAAGCTGAGTGTTTAACCTGTAGAGTGTGAGAGACGAAGAAATGTCGATGCTGAAACACGAGGAGTGGCAGCGGTCTCTTATTTCCAAAACAGACATTGACAGGGAGAGAAATCCCATACTTTACCCAGGATTGATTGGTTTGATTTATTGTCATGTGTCCCTCAGTACAGGGAAACACTGTATTTATGAGCAGTGGAGACTGCTGAGTAAGCATAGCCGGACAGATCTTCATGATGGACATCCAGTCCCTGTACACCTCCATCCCCCATCACGAAGGACTCAAAGCCCTCCGCTTCTTCCTTTCCCGCCGCACCAACCAGTACCCTTCCACTGACACCCTCCTACGACTGACTGAACTGGTCCTCACCCTGAATAACTTCTCTTTCCAATCCTCCCACTTCCTCCAAACTAAAGGAGTTGCCATGGGAACCCGCATGGGCCCCAGCTATGCCTGCCTCTTCGTAGGATATGTGGAACAGTCCATCTTCCGGAACTACGCTGGTGGCACCACCCCCCACCTTTCCTCCGCTACATCGATGACTGTATCGGCGCTGCCTCGTGCTCCCATGAGGAGGTTGAATAGTTCAACAACTTTACCAACACCTTCCATCCCGACCTCAAATTCACCTGGACTGTCTCAGACTCCTCCCTCCCCTTCCTAGACCTTTCCATTTCTATGTCGGGCGACCGACTCAACACAGACATCTACTATAAACCGACTGACTCCCACAGCTACCTGGACTACACCTCCTCCCACCCTGCCCCCTGTAAAAACGCCATTCCATATTCCCAATTCCTTCGTCTCCGCCGCATCTGCTCTTAGGAGGACCAGTTCCAATACCGTACAGCCCAGATGGCCTCCTTCTTCAAGGACTGCAGGTTCCCCGCAGACGTGATCGACGATGCCCTCCACCGCATCTCCTCCACTTCCCGCTCCTCCGCCCTTGAGTCCCGCTCCTCCAACCGCCACCAAGACAGAACTCCACTGGTTCTCACCTACCACCCCACCAACCTCCGCATACAACGTATCATCCACCGTCATTTCCGCCACCTCCAAACGGACCCCACCACCAGGGATATATTTCCCTCCCCTCCCCTATCAGCGTTCCACAAAGACCACTCCCTTCGTGACTCCCACGTGACGTCCACACCCCCCACCAACCCAACCTCCACTTAAAATCTGATTGAAGATTTGTAGCTCGGGTATCCGTTGTTGTGGTTCTGCTCGCCGAGCTGGAAGTTTTTGCTGCAAACGTTTCGTTCCCTGGCTAGGGAACGAAACGTTTGCAGCAAATCTTCCAGCTCGGCGAGCAGAACCACACCAACCTCCACTCCCTGCACCTTCCCCTGCAACCGCAGGAAATGTAAAACTTGCGCCCACACCTCCTCCCTTACTTCTCTCCAAGGCCCCAAGGAATCCTTCCATATCCGCCACAAATTCACCTGCACCTCCACACACCTCATCTATTGCATCCGCTGCACCCGATGTGGCCTCCTTTATATTGGGGAGACAGGCCGCCTACTTGCAGAACGCTTCAGGGAACACCTCTGGGACGCCCGGACCAACCAACCCAACCACCCCGTGGCTCAACACTTTAACTCTCCCTCCCACTCCACCGAGGACATGCAGGTCCTTGGACTCCTCCATTGGCAGAACATAACAACACGACGGTTGGAGGAAGAGCGCCTCATCTTCCACCTGGGAATCCTCCAACCACAAGGAATGAACGCAGATTTCTCCAGTTTCCTCATTTCCCCTCCCCCCACCTTGTCTCAGTCGGTTCCCTCAACTCAGCACCGCCCTCCTAACCTGCAATCTTCTTCCTGACATCTCCGCCCCCACCCCACTCCGGCCTATCACCCTCACCTTAACCTCCTTCCACCTATCACATCACCATCACCCCTCCCCCAAGTCCCTCCTCCCTACCTTTTATCTTAGCCTGCCTGGCACACTCGCCTCATTCCTGATGAAGGGCTCTGGCCCGAAACGTCAAATTTCATGTTCCTAGGATGCTGCCTAGCCTGCTGTGCTTTAACCAGCAACACATTTTCAGCTTTACATAGGATGGAAATAGACATGGACAGAGTAAGGCATACCGGTTACACTGAACAGGACGTGCACTAAACAAGATCAACATGAACAAGATCAGCATTATTTGAACTGAGAGAGTCCATTCATCAGTCTAACGTGACTGTCCTAATAGTGTATATGCCTAAATTAACTCTCCCCACGTTATTGTGCAGTCGGCGTGTGAACCCGTACTGAACGTCAGGTTACTCACAATCCCCAACAGCAGCCACAATCCCTTCCATCTGAAACAGGTCGCCATTCCCACCAGCTTCCACCCTACACAGAGAGCACCAGGCTGGCTTCTCGGAGATGGAAGATGCCTTCATGAGACTTCACACAAGACATATGGCTTCCCTCCTCACCGCGAGAAAACCACGTTAAAGTCCCACGTGTGTATCATGACAGACGGAGCTACGAGGAACAACGTGGATCAGTCTGTCTGTGCAGCCTCTGCTCCACTTGTTCATCATGTTAGAGCATCAGTTAGGAGACAGCGAGGACTGTGGATGCTGAAGTTTAGAGTAGACAGTGGTTTGCTGGAAAAGCACAGCAGGAGAATCGACGTTTCGAGCATAAGCCATTCATCAGGAATCAGCATCAATTACCTCATTCTGCCCCTGTGTAAGGGCATTGAGGTGGGAATGGCCCCTACTGTTCCTGTGTAAGTGACTCAAGGGACTGACTGGCTTCCTCCTCGTCCGATTGGACAGGGTCAAGGGCCTGATTGGTTACCCCTGGTTCCTGTATGACAGCTCGATGTGCTGACTAGTGCGATGATGCTGTAGCTTTAAGAGGTTATTTTGTTCTGGTTTCTTTTCCGAGAGAAATTGAATGACCGTTACCAAGCCGGCTAGTTAAGGCCACTTGAATAAACAACTAGTGATGCCTTAGGTTTATTTTAATGCAGATGGAATGGGTGTGGTCAGCTCTCACAGATTAGGATTTCTGCGTTTTGGTTTCTCAGTTACATCAGAAATTATTGGGGTCTCCAACGAGTTGAAAACTTTAGTGAATGTCTCCTGGCAGCTACTCTCTATGGAATTTCTCTTGGTGCTGTTTTTAAATCCTGAATTGGAGAAATATTTGTGTCATTCAGTGTCTGAATATTCATTTTTGCCAAGAGCTGTGTTCATGTGATTTTCCAGTATTGGAACAGTTCATTATTATTAGTTCCTAGATCTATTATTCTGTTAACTTGTCCAATATAATTACGTTATTCTAAATTCCTCTTTCTTTGGTTTTATATAATCTATCGTGTTTAAGTAAATGGCGTTATGCTTCACACCATGTTGCTTGACCAGTCACATTGCATCTGGAACAGACACTTTACATTTAGTTAAAAAGAGGAAAACATTAGAGTCTAGGCTACCACCTTCAAATATTATCGAGGGGCTCTGGTGCGGCCCATCACACTAGAATCCTTCTCTTCCTGAATAATATGTTGGAGGCACTGAATGGGCTGTCCCTGTTCTTCTCCAATAGTGTCAATGGGCTGAACGACTTCCTCATATTCCTGTGAAACCAGTGTGAGATGCGGAATGAACTCTTATTTTACTGTGGCAATGTGCAGTGTCAGACAGTCCTCTATATGAATGTTACGGACTCTTTAAAAGCACAAGCCTCAATGGAGTCCATGTCTTGCTGAACATGGACGCAGTCCAGTTCAAGAACTGACAGGGGCGTCAAATTATTCTGTACATTGTGGAATCCTCAGTGACCATCCCCACTTCGGATCTTATGGTGAGGAGGGTGGGGGCGGGGAGACATTGATGAAGCAGCTGAATTTGTTTGTGAAGAGGAAGCTACCCTGAGGATCTCCCACAGAGGTGACCCAGGACTGAGATGATGGACATCTTCCTTTGTGCCACGTTTGACTCCAAACACTGGAGAGTTTTCTCTGATTCCCATTCAGTTCAGATTTGTTAAGCACTTGATGTCAACAGAAGCCTTGATATCAGGACCAGTCATTTTTACCTGACCCCTTGTGTCAACCTCTTTTGTTCATATCAATAAGCCATGGTATAGGAGCAGCAAGGGGTTTCTTCAAACAGGTGGCATTGAATGTCACGATGTCTCTTCTCAAAAGTGTTCGGGGAGCCAGATGACTGAAAGTATTTGAAGAGGAGGTAGATGGAGATTGACCTGTCAGAGAGTTGAGGGCGATGAAGAATTGGGTATGAGAGAGGATTTGAGACCAAGAGCAGATCAGTCATGATCTTAGTGAAGGGCAAGGCAGGCTTGGGGAGTGAATGACCTGCCCCTGTGTCTGATGTTCTCGCATTCTGTTATTAGAAAATTAGTGGGTAGAATTTTCATGGATGTTCTGTTATTGAATATTGCTGTCAGGGAGAGCAGAGGATTTTGTGAGCCATCGCTGGGTGAGTTATGGGGGCTGTATTCATTGTGAATTTGGGTCTCCAACATGACCAACTAATGGAGCACAATTTCAGAGAGGGGAAACTCTGTAAAGAGAGATGAGGGGCCTCTTTCATACCCAGCCTGGGTTTTACAATTACATTCCTCAAATCACCTCAAAGCATGTGGGACAGTCTTGAAGGGCCGAATGATCTCCTCTGTTTCTGTGAACCAGGTTATAGAAGTAAGTAGTCTCTAAATGCTCCTGCCTAATAGGTTTAATGGTCTGAATGGAACACAGGAACACGGGATTGAGGGACAGGAGTGAGTCATTAGATACGTTGAGCCTTCTCCACCAGGCACTAAGATTGTGGCTGATCAGGTTGCGGTCTCAGCCCCACTTTCCTGTCTGCGTCCCATTATCCGTGACTCACTTTTCTGTCAAATACTTCACTAATGCAACTTTCAATCAACGCGAACATAGAGGCATGATAAACTTCCAGTGAAGAGGATTCTGATTTGAAACGTACTTTCAGAATTTTCATGATTCGTCTTATAGAATCAGAGTCATGCAGAATAGAAACAGACCTGATAGTCCAATCTGTTCACTCCGATCAGATATCAAATCTGATCCCGTTCCATTTGCCAGCATTTGGCCAATATCCCTCCTCTTTCAGATACTTTTTAAATGTGCGATTGTAACCGCCTTCACCACTACCTCTGAAAGCACTTTATGTACACACACCACTCTGTGTTTGAAACATTTATCTTCATGGCCCTTCTAAATCATTCGTCCTCTCCCCTCCAACCTATGCTCTCCTGTTCTGGGCTCCCCTACCCTGGGGAGCAGAACATGGCTGTTCAGAATATCCATGCCCCTGATGATTTTATAAACCTCTATAATGTCACCCTTCAGCCTCTAACACTCCAGGGGGAAACACCTCAAACTAATCAACCTCTCCCTAAAGCTCAAACCTCCAGTCCTGGGACATCCGTGTAAATCTTTTCTGCAGAAAACCGAGTTGGATGCAGTATTCTTAAAGTGGCCTCACCAACATCCTGTACAGATGCAACTTGCCACCACAACCCCGATACTCAATGCTCTGACTGATTAAGGCAAATGTGTAAAATTTGTTCTGTACCGCACTGTCTGCATTCGACTCCACTTTCAAGGAACAATGTACCTGCAGCTCTATGTCCATTTGTTTCACAACACTCACCAGGCCCTTACCATTAAGTATGTAATTCCTGCCCTGATTTACCTTCCCAAAATGCTTAACTTCGTATTTATCTAAATTAAACTTCATCTGTCACTCCTTGCCCCTTTGTCCCATCTATTTGTGGTCTCGTTGTACTCTGAGATAATCTACTACACCACCTTTCTGATGTTGTCTGTAAACTTACTAACTGTGGTCCCAATATCCACATCTAAATCCTTTACATAAATGATGAAATGTTTTGTGAACTCAATACTGATTCTTACAGCACACTGCTGCTCACAAGCCTCCAGTCTGAAAAATATCCCTCTTCCTTCAAGCCAATTGTGACGAGCTTCCTCTGTATCCCATGTGACCGAACCTTACTAATCTGCCTACCAATCAGAATGTTGTGAACACCTTGCTGAGGTCCATATTGACAATGTCTACCAAACTGCCATCATCAATCTTCTTTGTCACCTCTTCATAAAACTCAATCAAATTAATGAGACATGATTTCCCATGCAGAAAGCCACGTTGTCTACCCCGATCAGCCCTTACCTTCCCAAATGTATGTAAATGCTATCCCTCAGAATCCCCTCCAACAACTTACCCACCACTGACATCAGGCTCACCGGTCTATAGTTCCCCGGCTTTTTGGGCCACTGTTTCCTTTTCTAGCCCCACTCCTCCACTGCTCACAACAAATGTTAAATGTAACCAGGTCGGTGATATAGCCGATGATATTGGTCTCAGACTGGGTCAGGGTCAGTTTTAGGAACAAGTCAGGCTGGTTTCTGTAATCTGCTCAAATAGCACGTTTATGATCCAGAGCAATGTTACTCCAACTATGATGGAAAGATGGATGGCAAACTGTTTGGGTATTGCAAATACATAATCAATATTTCCCTTTCTAAAAACACACACACACACACACACACACACACACACACACTATCTCTGCAATTTCACATTGAAAGAACCTTGTCCAAATATTAGTGTAACTAATGACAAAAGGAAAAATTGAGAGATTGTCCAAAATGTTACTCTGCTTCTGAAGATATTGTACTCACACAGCTGCTAGCAATGGGATTTTATCCTGGGAGAGTTGGATTTGGCGGAATTCCCTTTGCATTAGGCTGGCAGGAGGTCCCAGGTTAGCACAGTGGCTCAGTAGTTCGCACTGTTCCATCACAGCATCAGGGACATGTGTTCAATTCCAGCCTCGGGAGACTATCTGCGTGGAGTTTGCATCTTCTCCCCTTGTCTGTGTGAGCTTCTGATGGGTGCTCCCGTTTCCTCCCACAGCCCAAAGCTGTATAATTCAAGTGGATTGGTCAAATAGTCCATAGTGTTCAGCGATTTCTACTTTAGGTGCACTAGTCAATGGTAACTGTAAGGGCATGGGAAGGTTACTGATTGGAGGGTTAGTATGGACTTGTTGGGCCGAAGGGCTTGTTTCCACACTGCTGGGATTGTATAAAAATAAGAATGGTAACGATGACAGTAGAGTTTTGTTTTAGCTCGCACACGTTACTGTGATGAGGAATAATGAAGGAGAGAGAGTGCAATAGGCCGTTTCTTCTCGGGCAGGTGACATTTTCTCCCTCTCTGAGCTGAATCACACAATAATGTCATTCTCTCCCAAACTGGACCATGTGAGGTCTCCTTGTACATTGTCCAAACTATGTCTCCATCACATTCCCTGTTCCATGTCGGTGCATCATTGCTGCTGTCATACACAGAGCCATACCCTGAGCAGGAAATGGTCTCGGTCGCTTTGAAGATATGTTTATATGTCCCTGCGTCATTAAAAAAAATAAAATGTTTAATGTATTCAGAATACATAGAACATAGAGCAGTCCAGCACAGAACAGGCCCTTCAGCCCACGATGTTGTGCCGACCATTGATCCTCATGTAAGCACCCTCACATTTCTGTGACCATATGCATATCCAGCAGTCTCTTAAATGTCCCCAATGACCTCGCTTCCACAACTGCTGCTGGCAATGCATTCCATGCTCTCACAACTGTGTGTGTAAAGAACCCGCCTCTGACATCCCCTCTATACTTTCCTCCAACCAGCTTAAAACTATGACCCCTTGTGTTAGCCATTTCTGCCCTGGGAAATAGTCTCTGGCCATCAACACTATCTATGCCTCTCATTATCTTGTATACCTCAATTAGGTCCCCTCTCCTCCTCCCTTTCTCCAACGAAAAAAGTCCCAGTTCAGTCAACCTCTCCTCATAAGATAAACCCTCCAGTCCAGGCAGCATCCTGGTAAACCTCCTCTGAACCCTCTCCAAAGCATCCACATCTTTCCTACAGTAGGGCGACCAGAAATGGACGCAGTATTCCAAGTGCGTTCGAACCAAAGTTTTATAGAGCTGCAACAAGGTCTCACAACTCTTAAACTCAATCCCCCTGTTAATGAAAGCCAAAACACCATATGCTTTCTTAACAACCCTGTCCACTTGGGTGGCCATTTTAAGGGATCTGTGTACCTGCACACCAAGATCTCTCTGTTCCTTCACACTGCCAAGAATCCTATCCTTAATCCTGTACTCAGCTTTCAAATTTGACCTTCCAAAATGCATCACATCTCATTTATCCAGGTTGAACTCCATCTGCCACCTCTCAGCCCATCTCTACATCCTGTCAATGTCCCGCTGCAGCCTACAACAGCCCTCTATACTGTCAACGACACCTCCAACCTTTGTGTCATCTGCAAACTTGCTGACCCATCCTTCAATCCCCTCATCCAAGTCATTAATAAAAATTACAAACAGTAGAGGCCGAAGGACAGAGCCCTGTGGAACACCACTCACCACAGACTTCCAGGCAGAATATTTTCCTTCCACTACCACTCGCTGTCTTCTGCTGGCCAGCCAATTCTGTATCCAGACAGCTAACACAGATACCTGTGTTAAAATGAATGTTTTGTTTCAACAAATACAGAAATTGCTGGAAATGCTAGACAGGTCTGTCAGCATCCAGATGCCTTTTACATGATGGCGTTGTACCAGCCTCCACCACTTCCTCTGGCAGCTCATTCCACACACACACCACCCTCTGTGTGAAAAGTTGCCCCTTAGGCCTCTTCAAAATCTGACCAATGAAGGGTCTCAAATAGATATTTATTACTGAACACCAGACACGGAGAAAGACCATAATTTCTGGTCCCAAAACACCGACCAGTAGAACCCAACTCTCACGTGTGTCTGCCCTCTGCCTAAAACCATGAAATGATACCAGGCCGCTGATTACTGTCCAGCCTCTCCTCCCCACTGACTGTGTCTGCAATCTGTCCCTCCTCCCTCTAACCATACAAGGCAAACCAAGCTCAGGGTCTTTGTGAAAATCAAGGCCGGAGTGTGCAGGCCTCCTGGAGAGGGATGGGCATTTTAAAATTAAACGGAGAAGGTGAGGAGGTGGTAATCTCACTCACTGGCCGAGGCGTGGCAGATGGAGTTTAGTTTGGATTAATGTGAGGTATTGGATTTGGTAAATCAACAATAGTAGGACTTATACAATTAAACGTAGGGCCTTTGGCAGTGTTGTAGAACAGAGACCAAGGCCGTCAGGTATAATTCTTTAAAAGTTGCATCTCATATAGATAATGTGATTAAGAAGGTGTTTAACACACTTGTCTTCAATGGTCAGACCACTGAGTATCGGAATTGGGACGTCATGTTGTGGTTGTACAGGACATTGGTGAGACCTCTCCCGGAATACTGTGTCCAGTCTGGACATCCTGCCCATTCATTCCATAGGCACACCACCCTCTGGGTGAAACAGCTGCCCCTTAGGTCACTTTTAAATGTTTCTCCTCTTACCTTACAACTATGTCCTCTAGTTTTGGTCTCCATTACCCTAACAAAATACATTGACTATTCACTTTGATATCATTGACCTTGATATTATTAAGCTGGAGAGGGTTCAGAAGAGTTTAACCTGGATGTTGCTGGAAATGGAGGGATTGAGCTTCAAGGAGAGATAAGTATTTTAGACAGAAGCTGGCTTGTGTGTGGAATAAACTTGCGGAAACAGGGACAGTTACAACGTTTAAAGGACATTTAGATCAGTACATGGATAAGACATCAGTTTGGATGGTGCTGTGAGCAGCTGCCCTCTCCCTCCCCCTCTCTGAATGAATCCCTGTTGGTTTTCACCCTCTGCCAATGCCTGTGCAGTGGCGTGTGGAGGCCAGTAGAGGGAGGCATTGCATCACTTTAAGCACCACAGAGACTGCCAGACCTGCCCCACACAGAGACACACAGATACACACACAGCAATTGTTAGGACACGGCATAGATCTCATCTGGTAACTTAAACTAAACATAAATAAATGCTCAATTCGCCTCGTAAACTGTTAAAATATGAGTGACAGAGAACTCCCAAATTCCACTGTTTAAATACAACCAACAATGTAGTTTTTAACACTGAAAGTGAACTGAAAGAGACCCTCTATCTCTTAACTGCGTATTACCCGACTCCAGCTCTACAGCAATATACTGTTTCTGGGTCTGCCATCCTCTCTTATCACAAGTATTTCTAAGCTCTCAGTTCAGAGCAGCATTCACTTTCTCTTAAAGGTACAGTACACACTTTCACCTTCATCCCATTACACCCTGATGAATATAGATAAGTGGAACCTATCCGGATTTCTCTTGCTCTGTGGTTTGTCAATATTTCATCTACTCTGTCTCGTATGTGTCAGGATTTTTGTTGCTCCATTGACAGTATGTCATTATTCGACTCTGTCCGTGGGAATATATCAGTATTTCACTTGCTCACACTCCTGTGTGTGGGGCAGGATTTCAGTTGTTTCAGGGGGACTGTGACACTGTGACAATCTTAATGTTTGTAAATGGTACCAAACCTGCAAGGATTGTAAAGTCTATGGAGGACAGTGTGGAACTCTAACAGGACAGTGACACGCTGGTAGACGGGGATCAATGCAGGGCAGTGTGAGGTGATGCACTTTGGTATGAAAGATAAAGAAAGGCAGTTTAAAACAGGCTGTACCTTTATAAAGGGGCTGCAGGAACAGAGGGCCCTGGGTGTATATGAGCAGGAGCTTTGTTTGGGGGTCGGTGCTATAACAGATATACAGTGAGTGTGAGGGAGCAGAGAGAACACAGTGACCCCTATCCTGACAGAGCGGGGAAGGTTATTGATGCTTGTCCTGTATTGCTGGGCATTTCTTCAGACTGCAGATACTGCACTGAGCTGAGTGGGGAGCTCAGACCATGCACGGTGGGTCTGGTGGTGTGGCTCCCTCTGGGAAGAGAATGGTCCCCCTCTGTACTAGCCCATCCACCAGGACCTCTGTGACCCTGTCGACAAACCGTGGTGTAATTGCCCCTTATCTGCCATGCTCAGGGTAAACTGTACAGGGCAGCTCCAAGCTGAGAAAGCTCAACTGTGTGCCCTTTGAACTTTCAAAGATGGCACCAGTGCCAGGGGTCACGGACTATCCAGGTGCACCCGGGCGACTGTGAGTCCCTCCAGCCATGATGGGTGGGAGAATCGGGCTGGTATTGAATGAGAGGGACACCATGGTGGGGGGGGAGGGTGGGGGGGTGTGTGGGTACACAATGAGTTGTGTTTGATAAGATAACACCAGGAATCTAGCTTGGCCTCGGACAGATAATCTCTCTGTCACACTCAATGAAAATGACACTGAGGCAAATTATTGTTAGAATCAGCCCAGTGAGTCATAGATTCTGTTGAAACTACTCCCATTTACAAAGCTGGAGAACAAATGCTCATCCAAAACTCTCCATCATTTTTCCCATCTTTCCTGGGAAGACTGGCTCATGTTACCGGATGCTATCGAAGTGTCTACCTTTCAGCATTCCGAAACCTGGGAACACATCCGTCCATGACACTGTCTCTCAGTCTCCCCCTCTCTGTCTATACCCCAAACCCCTCCCATGTGATGATTTTTAAACTGATTCCCTCGCCATCTCTCTCCAGAAGTGATGTACACACCCACAGCACCCCCTTGTCATGGTACAGTACAGATGTGGAGCTGTAAATGGGTGGGAGCTGTACATCCTTTCACCTCCAGCATGGGCTGCAAGTTTCCCCACACTGGGCAGGGATCTAACACAGTGTTACAGATCAATGCACTGGGGTGGGGTACACAGCCCTATATATTGGGAGGGTAACTGCTCCTGGGTTACAGATCAATGCACTGGGGTGGGGTACACAGTCCTACATGCTGGGAGGGTAACTGCTCCTGGGTTACAGATCAATGCACTGGGGTGGGGTACACAGTCCTACATGCTGGGAGGGTAACTGCTCCTGGTTACAGATCAATGCACTGGGGTGGGGTATACAGTCCTACATGCTGGGAGGGTAACTGCTCCTGGGTTACAGATGAATTCACGGGTGATCACTGCACAGGTCGCTGTGCTGGTCAGACTGTCTGGTTGAGGTTTATAGATAATACAATGATGTGGTCAGTGCAGCTCCCCGTGCGGGACAGGTGTGTAGCCTGTGCACAGTACATCATGGTGGTGGGGTGGGTAGGGGTGAAAGGTGATGGACAGGTCACGGAGTTTCCCGGAAGTTTCCGTCCCTGACATTCTATAACTGACATTCCCCGGAACGTTCTGTCCCCGACATTCTATAACTGACATTCCCCGGAACGGTCTGTCCCCGACATTCTATAACTGACATTCCCCGGAACGTTCTGTCCCCGACATTATATAACTGACATTCCCCGGAACGTTCTGTCCCTGACATTCTATAACTGACATTCCCCGGAACGTTCTGTCCCTGACGTTGTTTGTTTGTGAACGGCCGGACGTCAGTGAATTGAACAAACGATAAGATCCCGAGGGAAGAGATCCCGTTCCAGGGAGAAGGAGACACTGTTCCGAAGGCCCCTCAGGCAGTTAAAGGGGGGAATATGTTTTCCCTGGGTTTACATTTCTTCACGACACAGGAACGACCACAATTTAGACCAAAATACAGAAATTCCTAAACTCCGTTTGTCTTCAGGAAACTGGGAGAGAATCCTTCAGGACAACAACGTTCCCACCCTCCGTATTAGGAACTGGGAAGGAGTGACCTGTGTCTGCTCTCGAGTGATCGAGTGTGTGGGAATGTTCTAGAAACCATCTGTCCTTATGGATGTGTCTCTGTGTGTTTGGGGAGGGAGGGTTTCTTATGGTTTATGTCACATTTTTGTCAGTAATTCCGACTTTCCCATTTGTTATTCCAGCTCCAATTATTTTAATAAATCCCTGAATGCAGGGACACATTTGAAAATCTCACTGGGTCCCCGATCAAACGGGTCCCTTTGCCTCCAGGCTGATGGATAATGGGTTTGTTTTCCTTCCTCACAGTTAACGTAGTGACCATCTACGTCCTGCTTTATAAAGATTGTGGATTGTCTCCATGTGTCAGACGTTACCTGGGGGCCATGGCAGCGGCGGATCTCCTGGTCATTATCCTCGACCTGATCCTGAGACACATTCCCATTGTTTATCGGGAACAGTTTTATTTCCTGAGGGACTCGGTCCCCGTGTGTAATATCCACGCCGTCCTGCTTTATGCAGCCACTGACTGCTCTGTCTGGTTCACCGTCACTTTCACCTTTGATCGGTTTGTGGCCATTTGTTGCCAGAAGCTGAAAAGTAAATATTGCAGTGAGAAAACGGCGGCTGTGGTTCTGGGAGCAGTGACTGTGCTGAGCTGTTTAAAGAACATTTCCTGGTATTTTATGCTCACGGCTCGGTATTCGCTGGGGAACGCCCCCTGGTTTTGTGATGTAACAGACGCTGTTCGAGTCTCCAGTGTCTGGGTCACAATCGAGTCCCTCCACCACATTCTAACCCCGGGTGTCCCATTTCTCCTGATTCTGCTGCTCAATGTTCTCACCGTCAGACACATTTTAGTGACCAGCAGAGCCCGCAGGAGACTCCGCGCTCACACCAATGGGGACGCTCAGTCTGACACTGAAATGAGAAACCGAAAAAAATCCATCATTTTACTGTTTGTGATCTCGGCCAATTTCATCCTGTTATGGTCAACGTTCATGCTGTATTCGATATGGTACCGGATGTGGTGGATTGTGGATACCCCTCTGTATCTCGATGACTTTGTGCAGGAATTGGGCTTCATGCTGCAGCTCCTCAGTTGCTGCACAAACACCGCGATTTATGCCGTGACCCAGACTAAGTTCAGGCAGCAGCTGAAGAATGTGCTGAAATATCCCTTCACCCAAATCCATCCATCCATCAAATTCCCGCATTAATCACACCATCCGGGATTTTCTCATTTCAGTTCAGTGTTTCAGCGATGGAGCAGCCTGTCGCTATGGTAACAGACTGAGGGGAGCGCTGGTTTGTCCCTCCTTATCCCACAGGGGGGTTACAGGGAAACATTTCAATGTCTCTCACAACTCAGGGGCCAGTGAGAAAAGGCACCATCCCACTGACTGTATCCATCACTTCCATTTGTAACCAATAAAAATGCTGATTACAGCGTGCCGAGCAGCAGAGGGACCGATGTTGTTGTGTGTCTTTGTGTTGGAGAAGCTGAGCTGGAGAGAGACAGACTCAGCCCCAAGTCGTGGTCCTCAGGGAAGGGGAGGGCACCGCGCCCTGAGCTCAGGAGCTGGGGTTAACTCCCTCTGTTACCCCCAACTCCAACCTGGCCTCCCCATTACCTCTCCCCTACTCTTTCTCCTCAATTCTCTCTCTCTCTCTCATCACCTCTCCTCTTCACACTCCCTTGTTTCCCCTCACACACACAATCCCCCCAACCCCGGTTTCTCCACCTGCCCACATCTTCCCTATCCCCTCACCCTGACTCTCTCTGTCCTGCTGTCTCTGTCTCCCTCCAGCAGTTCCAGCTCTACTCCATTTTCCCCTCCTCCTACCTCCCACATCTCACCCCCCCCCCCCACACACAGCCTCACGACCAACCAACCCCACACCCCCAGTCTCTGGGTCAGAGGGAGAGGGAGGGACCAGGGAGACAGAATGTGTCTGAGAGAGAGGGAGGGAGGGAAGGAGGGAGAGCGATTCAGTCAGAGAGAAACGGAGGAAGGTGGGGGAGAGAGAGAGAGAGAGACACTGATTGAGGGGGGTCAAGAGTGAGAGAAGGTGGAGGGAGAGTGAAGGAACGGGGGGAGAGAGAGAGGGGGCAAGGGAGAGATAGGGAGAGATGGGGAGGGCGAGAGATGGGACGGAGGGAGGGGAGGGAATGTCAAGAGGGAGGGAGAGGGTGAAAGAGGGAATGGGAGAGAGAGGAAGAGCGAGAGAGGTCGAGGAAAAGGGAGAGGGAGAGGGCGAGAGAGGGGAGGGAGGTAGGGGAGGGAGAGAGAGGGGAGAGGTTGAGAGAGGGGAGGGCGAGACAGGGAAGTGAGGGAGGGGAGGGCAAGAGAGAGGAGCACGAGAGGGAGGGAGAGGGAGAGAGCGGAGGGCAGAGAGGGGGGAGGGCGAGAGACTGGAGTGCGAGAGAGGAGGAGGGCGAGAGAGGAGGAGGGCGAGAGAGGAGATGGCGAGAGAGGGGTGACCGAGTGAGGAGAGGGAAGGGAGGGGAGGGCGAGACGGGGGGAGGACGAGAAATTAGGGAGGGCGAGAGACGGGGAGGGCGAGAGAGGGGAGTGCGAGTGAGGGGGAAGGCGATAAAAGGGGAGGGCGAAAGAGGGGAGTGAAGGAGGTGAGTGTGAGAGGGAAGAAGAGGGCGAGAGAGGGGAGGGCAAGACAGCGGGGAGGGTTAAGAGGGGAGGGCAAGAGGGAGGGAGCGGCCGAGAGAGGGTAGGGATGGAGGGGAGGGCGACAGAAGGGTGAAGGTGAGAGAGAGGAGGACGAGAGAGGGGAGGAAATTGAGGACGAGAGAGGGGAGAGCGAGACAAGGGGGAGAGGTAGGGGAGGGCGAGAGAGGGGAGTGAGACAGGGGTGGGCGAGAGAGGAGAGAGAAGGGAGGAGGCTAGAGAGGAGGGCGAGTGAGGGGAAGGAGAGAGGGAGGGCGAGAAGGGGGAGGGAGGGAGGGAGGGGAGGGTGAGAGAGATGAGGGAGGGAGGGGAGGGTGAGAGGAAGAAAAAGGGTGAGAGAGGGGATGGGAGAGAGGGGGAGCACGAGTGAGAGGGAGGGCAATAGAGGGGGAGGGCAAGAGATGGGGAGAGGGAGGGGAGGACGAGAGGGATGGAGAGTACGAGAGAAGTGAGGGAGGGTGGGAAGGGCGAGAGGGGGGGAGAGTGAGGTAAGTGAGACAGAGGGAGAGGTTTAGAGAGGGGAGGACGAGTAGGGGGAACAGAGAAAAGGGGCCAGAGAGAAGGCGACACAGAGAGAGGGGGACAGGGAGAGAGGGGCAGGGAGAGGGGGGACAGAGAGAGGGGGACAGAGAGGGGGGGGACAGAGAGAGGGGGGACAGAGAGGGGGGGGACAGAGAGAGGGGGGACAGAGAGGGGGGGACAGAGAGAGGGGGGACAGAGAGGGGGGGACAGAGAGAGGGGGGACAGAGAGGGGGGGGACAGAGAGAGGGGACAGAGAGGGGGGGACAGAGAGAGGGGGACAGAGAGGGGGGGACAGATGGAGGGGCACAACGAGAGGGAAACAAAGCGAGGGGCACAGAGAGGGGGAGACAGAGAGAGGGGGAGAGAGAGAGAGGGGGACAGAGAAAGGGGGGACAGAGAGAGGGGGGACAGAGAGAGGGGGACAGAGAGAGGGGGACAGAGAGAGGGGGGACAGAGAGAGGGGGGACAGAGAGAGGGGGACAGAGAGAGGGGGGACAGAGAGAGGGGGGACAGAGAGAGGGGGGGCAGAGAGAGGGGGGACAGAGAGAGGGGGACAGATGGAGGGGCACAACGAGAGGGAAACAGAGCGAGGGGCACAGAGAGGGGGAGACAGAGAGAGGGGGAGACAGAGAGAGGGGGACAGAGAAAGGGGGGACAGAGAAAGGGGGGACAGAGAAAGGGGGAACAGAGAAAGGGGGAACAGAGAAAGGGAGGAGAGAGAGAGGGAGGAGAGAGAGAGGGTGTACAGAGTGAGGGGAACAAAGAGACGGGACAGAGAGAGGGGGAGAGAGAGAGGGGGACAGAGAGAAGGGAACAGAGGGAAGGGGACAGTGAGAAGGCAAACAGAAAGAGGGGACAGAAAGAGAGGGACAGAGAGAGGAGGACAGAGAGAGGGGGACAGAGAGACGTGAGGATGGGGGAAGGGAGGTGGGGGACAGAGAGACTGGGGGAGAGAGAGAGAGGGCCACAGAGAGAGGGACAGAAAGAGGGGACAGAGAAAGGAGGAACAGAGAGAGGGGGGACAGAGAGAGGGGGACAGAGAGTGGGGGACAGAGAGTGGGGGGCAGTGAGAGGGGGGGCAGTGAGGGGGGGGCAGTGAGAGGGGGACAGAGAGAGGGGGACAGAGAGTGGGGGACAGAGAGTGGGGGACAGAGAAAGGGGGGACAGAGAAAGGGGGGACAGAGAGAGGGGGACAGAAAGAGGGGGACAGAAAGAGGGGGACAGAAAGAGGGGGACAGAGAGTGGGGGACAGAGAGTGGGGGGACAGAGAAAGGGGGGACAGAGAACGGGGGGACAGAGAGAGGGGGACAGAAAGAGAGGGACAGAAAGAGGCAGGAGAGAGCGAGGGTGTACAGAGTGAGGGGAACAAAGAGACGGGACAGAGAGAGGGGGAGAGAGAGAAGGAAATAGAGTTAGGGGAACAGAGAGAGGGGGACAGAGAAGGGGGGACAGAGAGAGGGGGCCAGAGAGACGGGTACAGATGGAGGGGGACAGAGAGAGGGAGACAGAGAAAGGGGGACAGAGAGAGGGGGGAACAGAGAGAGGGGGGACAGAGAGGGGGGACAGAAAAGTGGGGGACGAGACAATGGGGGACAGAGTGAGGGTGTTAGAGAGAGGGCGGAAAGAAAGAGAGAGGGACAGAGAGAGGGGAATAGAGAGAGTGGGGATAGAGAGAGGGCGATAAAGAGAAGGGGACAGAGAGACAGGAACAGAAAGAGAAGAGACAGGGGGTGGGAATAGAGAGATTGGGGACAGAGAGAGGGGATACGGGGGGACAGAGAGAGAGGGTACAGAGAGACGGGGGTCAGAGAGACGGGGGGACAGAGCGAGTGGGGAAGGACGGAGGGGGGAACAGAGAGAGAGGGACAGAGAGAGGGGGACAGGGAGGGTGGTCAGAGCGAGGGTGGGACCAAGAGAGGGGGGACAGAGAAGGGGGGTGACAAAGAGGGGGGTCACAGAGAGAGGAGGACAGACTTAGGGGGACAGAGAGACAGGGAGATGGGGGGTAACAGAGAGGTGGGGACAGAGAGAGTGGGGGACAGAGTGAGGGTGACAAAGAGAGGGGAACAGAGAGCGGGGGGACAGAGAGTGGGGGACAGAGAGAGGGGGACAGAGAGAGGGGGACAGAGAGAGGGGGACAAAGAGAAGGGAACAGAGGGAAGGGGACAGTGAGAAGGAAAACAGAAAGAGGGGGACAGAAAGAGAGAGACAGAGAGAGGAGGACAGAGAGAGGGGGACAGAGAGAGGAGAACAGAGAGAGGAGGACAGAGAGAGGGGGACAGAGAGAGGAGAACAGAGAGAGGGGGACAGAGAGAGGGGGACAGAGAGAGGGGGACAGACTTAGGGGGCAGAGAGACGTGGGGATGGGGGAAGGGAGGTGGGGGACAGAGAGACTGGGGGAGAGACAGAGAGGGGGACACAGAGAGGGGGACAGAAAGAGGGGACAGAGAAAGGAGGAACAGAGAGAAGGGGACAGAGAGAGGGGGGACAGAGAGAGGGAAACAGAGAGAAGGGAACAGAGGGAAGGGGACAGTGAGAAGGAAAACAGAAAGAGGGGGACAGAAAGAGAGAGACAGAGAGAGGAGGACAGAAAGAGAGAGACAGAGAGAGGAGGACAGAGAGAGGGGGACAGAGAGAGGGGGACAGAGAGAGGAGAACAGACTTAGGGGGGCAGAGAGACGTGGGGATGGGGGAAGGGAGGTGGGGGACAGAGAGACTGGGGGAGAGAGAGAGAGGGGGACACAGAGAGGGGGACACAGAGGGAGGGACAGAAAGAGGGGACAGAGAAAGGAGAAACAGAGAGAAGGGGACAGAGAGAGGGGGGACAGAGAGAGAGGAAAAAAGAGAGTGGGGACAGAGAGAGGGAACGGGGGGACAGAGAGAAGGGAATAGAGAGCGTGGGGACAGAGAGAGGGGAACAGTGAAAAGGGGGCAGAGAGAGGGAAGAAGAAAGAAGGGAACAGAGAGAGGGGGCACGGGGGGACAGAGAGAGTCGGACAGAGAGAGAGGAGGGACAGAGAGAGGGGGGACAGAGAGATGGGGACAGAGAGAGAGGAACAGAGAGAGGGGAACAGAGAGAGGGATGGGGGGACAGAGAGAGGGATGGGGGGACAGAGAGAGGGATGGGGGGACAGAGAGAGGGGGACAGAGCGAGGTGGGACAGAGCGAGGTGGGACAGAACGAGGTGGGACAGAGAGAGTGGGGAACTGAGAGAGGGGGACAGAGGGGGGGACAGAGCGAGGTGGGACAGAAGACAGGGGGACAGGGATGGATGGACAGACTTGGGGGACAGAGCGACGGGGGCATGGGGGGGACAAAGAGAGGGGACAGAGAGATGGGTAGAGAGAGAGGTGGACAGAGAAAGGGAGGCAGATAGAGGGGGACAGAGAGAAGAGGACTGAGAGATGGAATCAGAGATAGGGGGAACAGAGGGATGTGGACAGAGAGAGGGGGGACAGAGAGAGGGGGACAGAGAGAGGGGGGACAGAGAGAAGGGGACAGAGAGAGGGGGGACAGAGAGAGGGGGGACAGAGAGAGGGGGGACAGAGAGAGTGGGGACAGAGAGAGGGGGACAGAGAGAGTGGGGACAGAGAGAGGGGGACAGAGAGAGGGGGGACAGAGAGAGGGGGGACAGAGAGAAGGGGACAGAGAGAGGGGGACAGAGAGAGGAGAACAGAGAGAGGGGGACAGAGAGAGGGGAACAGAGACAGAGGGGGACAGGGCGGGTGAACAGAGTGAGGGTGGGGCAGAGAAAGGGGGACAGAGAGAGGGCGGACAGAGAGGGGGACAGACTAAGGGGGCCAGAGAGACGTGGATACAGAGGGGAGGGAAAGAAAGGTGGGGGACAGAGAGAGTGGGGGACAGAGTGAGGGTGACAGAGAGAGGGGGGACAGAGAGAGGGGGGCAGAAAGCGCGGGGACAGAGAGATGGTGACAGAGAGACGGGGGACAGGGAGAGGGGGACAGAGAGAGGGTGGACAAAGAGAGGGGACGGGGGGGACAGAGAGACATGGGGACAGAGAAAGTGGGACACAGAGAGGGGACAGAGAGAGGGGAATAGAGAGCGTGGGGATAGAAATTGGGGGAAAGAGAGAGGGGGACAGATAGAGTGGAACAGAAAGAGAAGGGACAGTGAGAGGCGGGACAGAGAGAGGAGAACAGAGAGAGGAGAACAGTGAGAGGGGGACAGAGAGAGGGGGACAGAGAGAGGGGGGACGGGGTGTACAGAGAGAGTCGGACAGAGAGATGGGGACAGAGCGAGTGGGGACAGAGAGAGAGGAGGGACAGAGAGAGGGGGGACAGGGAGGGGGTTGACAGAGAGAGGCGGACAGACTTAGGGGGACAGAGAGACGTGGGGCCGGGGAGGGGACAGAGAGGTGGGGTATAGAGTGAGGGTGACAGAGAGCGGGGAACAGAGCGAGGGGAACAGAGAGAGGGGAACAGAGAGAGGGGGACAGAGAGAGGGGGACAGAGCGAGGGGAACAGAGCGAGGGGAACAGAGCGAGGGGAACAGAGAGAGGGGGACAGAGTGAGGGGCAGAAAGAGAGGGGGACAGAGAGATGGGTAGAGAGAGAGAGGTGGACAGAGAAAGGGGGATAGAGAGAGGGGTAAAGAGAGAAGAGGACAGAGAGAGGGGGACAGAGGGAGGGGGACAGAGAGATGTGGAAAGAGAGAAGGGGACAAAGAGACGGGACAGAGAGAGGGGAATAGAGAGAGTGGGGACAGAGAGAGGGGGATAAAGAGAGGGGGACAGAGAGAGAGGAACAGAAAGAGAAAGGACAGAGAGAGGGGGGACAGAGAGAGTGGAACAGAAAGAAGGTGACAGAGAGAAGGGAGCAGAAGGAGGAGAACAGTGAGGGTAACAGTGAAAAGGGGACAGAGAGAGGGAAACAGAACTAGGGGGACAGAGAGAGTAGCACAGAGGGAGGGGAACAGACAGAGGGGGATTGAGGGAGGGGGGTCAGAGAGAGGGGCACAGAGAAAAGGGGACAGAGAGAGTTGGTGAGAGAAAGGGAAACAGAGAGAAGGGTCAGAGAGAGGGGTTCATAGAGAGGGGGACAGAGAGAGGGGGACAGAGAGAGGGGGGACAGAGAGAGGGGGACAGTGATAGGGGGACAGAGAGGGGGGACAGAGAGAGGGGGGACACAGGGAAGGGGACAGAGGGGGGTGACAAAGAGAGGGGGACAGAGAAAGTGGGGACAGAGAGACGGGTTCAGAGCGAGGGGACAGAGTGAAGGGGACAGAAGACAGGGGGACAGGGAGGGTGGACAGGGCGAGGGTGGGGCAGAGAGAGGGGGACAAACTTAGGGGGGCAAAGAGAGACGTGGGGACAGAATGAGGGTGACAGAGAGAGGGGAACAGAAAGTGGGGGAACAGAGTGATGGTGACAGAGAGAGGGGGGATAGAGAGTGGAGGGATAGAGGAAGGGGACAGACAGAGGGGGGACAGAGAGCTAGGGCCAGAGAGAGGGTGGAAAGAGAGAGGGGGACAGAGAGAGGATGGACAAAGAGAGGGGACACAGAGAGAGGGTAACAGAGAGTTTGGGGACAGAGAGAGGGGGACAAAGAGAGGGGGAAAGAGAGACAGGAACAGAAAGAGAAGGGACAGAGGGGGGAATAGAAAGAGGGGGACAGAGAGAGGGGAACAGAGAGAAGGGGGAAGAGAGAGGGGGACAGAGAGAGGGGGGGACAGAGAGAGGGGGGGACAGAAAGACGGGGGACAGAGAGACGGGGGACAGAGAGACGGGGGACAGAGCGATTGGGGACAGAGAGAGGGGGGAACAGAGAGAGGGGGGAACAGAGAGAAGGGGACGGAGAAATGGTGCAGACAGGGAGAGGGGGGTACAGAGAGAAAGGGGGTCAGAGAGACGGGGGACAGAGTGAGTGGGGACAGAGAGAGGGGGGACAGAGTGAGGTGAACAATGAGAGGGGGGAACCGAGAGAGGGTGACAGAGAGAGGGGGGAACCGAGAGAGGGGGACAGAGAGAGGGGGGCAAGGAGGGTGGACAGAGCGAGAGTGGGACTGAGAGAGGGGGAACAGAGAGGGGGATGAGAGAGAGAGCAGGACGAACTTAGGGGGACAGACAGACGTGGGGATGGGGGGTACAGAGAGGTGGGGGACAGAGAGTGAGGGACAGAGAGAGGGGGACAGAGAGAGTGGAACAGAGTGAGGGTGACAGAGTGAGGGGAACAGAGAGCGGGGGGACAGAGAGAGGGGTAGAGAGAGAGGTGGAGAGAGAGAGGGGGAGAGAGAGAGGTGGAGAGAGAGAGGGGGACAGAGAGAGGGGGACAGAGAGAGGGGGACAGAGAGAGGGGGACAGAGGGAGGGGGACAGAGAGAGGGAGGATAGAGAGGGGAGGGATAGAGAGGGGAGGGATAGAGAGGGGAGGGATAGAGGAAGGGGACAGAGAGAGGGGGACAGAGAGATGGGGCCAGAGAGAGGGGACAGAGAGAGAGGGTAACAGACAGTTTGGGGACAGAGAGAGGGGGATAAAGAGAGGGGGACAGAAAGAGAGGAACAGAAAGAGAAGGGACAGAGAGAGGGGGGAACAGAGAGAGTGGAATAGAAAGAAGGGGACAGAGAGAAGGGAACAGAGGGAGGAGAACAGAGAGAGGGTGACAGTGAAAAGGGGACAGAGAGGGAAACGGAACGAGGGGGACAGAGAGAGTAGGACAGAGGGAGGGGATCAGACAGAGGGGGATAGAGGGAGGGGGGACAGAGAGAGGGGCTGAGAGAAAGGGGAACAGAGAGATGGGGGCAGAGAGAGGGGTGACAAAGAGAGGGGGACAAAGAGAGGGGGCAGAGAGTGGGCGGCCAGAGAAAGTGGGGACAGAGAGAGGGGTTCAGAGAGTGGGGACAGAGCGAAGGGGGATAGAAGACAGGGGGACAGGGAGGGTGGACAGGGCGAGGGTGAGGCAGAGAGAGGGGGACAAACTTAGGGGGGGCAAAGAGAGACGTGGGGACAGAGTGAGGGTGACAGAGAGAGGGGAACAGAGAGAGGGGGACAGAGAGAGGGGGGATTGAGAGAGGAGGGATAGAGGAAGGGGACAGACAGAGGGGGACAGAGAGCTAGGGCCAGAGAGAGGGCGGAAAGAGAGAAGGGACACAGAGAGAGGGACAAAGAGAGGGGGACAGAGAGACAGGAACAGAAAGAGAAGGGACAGAGGGGGGAATAGAAAGAGTGGGACAGAGAGAGGGGGGACCGAGAGAGGGGAAATGAGAGAGGGGAACAGAGAGAGGGGAACAGAGAGAGGGGGATAGAGGGAGGGGGATAGAGGGAGGGGGACAGAGAGAGGGGGACAGAGAGAGGGGGACAGAGAGAGGGGACAGAGAGAGGGGGGAACAGAGAGAGGGGGACAGAAGACAGGGGGACAGGGAGGGGTGGACAGACTTGGGGGACAGAGAGACGGGGGTATGGGGGCGACAGAGAGTTGGGGGACAGAGAGAGGGGGGAACAGAGAGAGGGGGACAGAAGACAGGGGGACAGGGAGGGGTGGACAGACTTGGGGGACAGAGAGACGGGGGTATGGGGGCGACAGAGAGTTGGGGGACAGAGTGAGGAGGACAGAGTGAGGAAGACAGACAGAGGGGGGACAAAGAGTGGGGACAGAGAGATGGATAGAGAGAGAGGTGGACAGAGAAAGGGAGGCAGATAGAGGGGGACAGAGAGAAGAGAACTGAGAGATGGAGTCAGAGATAGGGGGAACAGAGGGATGTGGACAGAGAGAAGAGAACAGAGAGAGGGGGACAGAGAGAGGGGAACAGAGAGAGTGGGGACAGAGAGAGTGGGGACAGAGAGAGGGGGTACAGAGAGAGGGGGTACAGAGAGAGGGGATACAGAGAGAGGGGATACAGAGAGAGAGGGACAGAGAGAGGGGGACAGAGAGAGGGGGACAGAGAGAGGGGGACAGAGAGAGGGGGACAGAGAGAGGGTAACAGAGACAGAGGGGGACAGGGCGGGTGGACAGAGTGAGGGTGGGGCAGAGAAAGTGGGGACAGAGAGAGGGTGGACAAAGAGAGTGTACGGGGGGGGACAGAGAGACATGGGGACAGAGAGAGTGGGACACAGATGGGCAGAGAGAGGGGAATAGAGAGCGTGGGGACAGAAATTGGGGGCAAGAGAGAGGGGACAGATAGAGTGGAACAGAAAGAGAAGGGACAGTGAGAGGCGTGACAGAGAGAGGAGAACAGAGAGAGGAGAACAGAGAGAGGGGAACAGTGAAAAGGGGACAGAGAGAGGGAAACACAAAGAGGGGACAGAGAGAGGGGGGCCGGGGTTACAGAGAGAGTCGGACAGAGAGACGGGGGACAGAGCGAGTGGGGACAGAGAGAGAGGAGGGACAGAGAGAGGGCGGACAGAAAGAGGGGGACAGAGAGAGGGCGGACAGAAAGAGTGGGGACAGAGCGAGATGGGACAGAAGACAGGGGGACGGCGAGGGGTGGACAGAGTGAGGGTGGGACTGAGAGAGGGGAGACAGAGAGGGGGTGACAGAGAGAGGCGGACAGACTTAGGGGGACAGAGAGACGTGGGGCCGGGGAGGGGACAGAGAGGTGGGGTATAGAGTGAGGGTGACAGAGAGCGGGGAACAGAGCGAGGGGAACAGAGAGAGGGGAACAGAGAGAGGGGGACAGAGAGAGGGGAACAGAGCGAGGGGAACAGAGCGAGGGGAACAGAGCGAGGGGAACAGAGAGAGGGGGACAGAGCGAGGGGAACAGAGCGAGGGGAACAGAGCGAGGGGAACAGAGCGAGGGGGACAGAGAGAGGGGAACAGAGAGCGGGGGGACAGAGTGAGGGTGACAGAGAGAGGGGGACAGAGAGATTGGGGGACAGAGTGAGGGGGACAGAGAGAGGGAGGACACAGAGAGGGGCGTGACAGAGAGAGGAGAACAGACTTAGGGGGGCAGAGAGACGTGGGGCCGGAGTGGACAGAGAGGTGGGGGACAGAGAGACTGGGGGTAGCAGAGTGAGGGTGACAAAGAGAGGGGGGACAGAGTTGTGGGTAGAGAGAGGGGAACAGAGAGAAGAGGACTAAAAGATGGGTAGAGACAGAGGGGGACAGAGAGAGGGGGCAGATAGAGGGGGACATTGAGGGGTGTGACAGCGAGAGGAGGACAGACTTAGGGGGACAGAGAGACGTGGGGATGGGGGCGGCAGAGAGGTGAGGGACAGAGAGACTGGGGGACAGAGTGAGGGTGACAAAGAGAGGGGAACAGAGAGCGGGGGACAGAGAGAGGGGGAAATAGAGAGAGAAGGGACAGAGAGAGGGGGACAGAGAGAGGGGGGACAGAGAGAGAGGGGTGACAGAGAGAGGGGTGACAGAGAGAGGGGTGACAGAGAGAGGGGGACAGAGAGAGGGGGACAGAGAGAGGGGTGACAGGGGGGGCAGAGCGAAGGGGGACAGAAGACAGGGGGACAGGGAGGGTGGACAGAAAGTGCCACCTCAATATCTCAGACAGTGCTCCCTCAGCACCTCAGATAGTTCTCCCTCAGTACATCAGAATGTGCTTCCTCAATAACTCAGATAGTTCTCCCGCAATACCTCAGAAAGTGCTCCCTCAGTAAACCAGAAAGTGCTCACTCAATTTCTCAGGTAGTTCTCCCTCAATACATGTTAAAGTGCTCCCTCAATACGTCTGAAAGTGCTCTCTCAATACCTCAGAGAGTGATACCTCAACACCTCCGAAAGTCCTACCTCAGATAGTGCTCCCACAATACCTCAGATAGTGATCCCTCAGTACCTCACAAATGCCCCCTCAAAACCTCAGAAAGTGCTCCCTCAGTACCTTAGATAATGCACCCTCAATTCCCCAGATAGGTCTCCCTCAGTACATCAGAAAGTGCTCCCTCAATACCTCAGATAGTGCTCCCTCAGTTCCTCAGATAGTGCTCCCTCAGTACATCATAAAGTGGTCCCTCAGTACCTCAGATAGTTCTCCCTCAATACCTCAGAAAGTGCCACCTCAATACCTCATAAAGTGCTCCCTCAGCACCTCATAAAGTGCTCGCTCAGCACCTCGGATCGTTCTCCCGCAGCACCTCAGAAAGTGCTCCCTCAGTACCTCAGAAAGTGTTCCCTCAATACCTCAGAAAATGCTCACTCAATATCTCAGATAGATCTCCCTCAATACATGTTAAAGTGCTCCCTCAATACGACTGAAAATGATCCCACAATACCTCAGAAAGTCCTACCTCAGATAGTGCTCCCACAATACCTCAGATAGTGATCCCTCTGTACCTCAGAAAGTGCTCTCGCATTACCTCTGAAATGCTCCCTCAAAACCTCAGAAAGTGTTCCTCAGTTCCTCAGAAAGTGCTCCCTCAGTACTTCAGATAACGCTCCCTCAATTCCCCAGATAGGTCTCCCTCAGTACCCCAGAAACCGCCTCCTCAATAGCTCTCATGGCTCTCCCTCACTACCTCAGATAGTTCTCCCTCAGTAACTCAGAAAGTGCTCCCTGAATACCTCAGAACGTACCACCTCAATACCTCTGACAGCGCTCCCTCAGTACCTCAGATAGTTCTCTCTCAGTCACTCAGATAGTACTCCCGCAATACACCAGGAAGTGCTCCCTCAATACCTCAAAAATGTTGCCTCATTTCCTCAGAAAGTGCTCCCTCTATACCTCAGATAGTGCTCCCTCTGTACCTCAGAAAGTGCTCCCTCAGTACCTCAGAACGTACCACCTCAATACCTCTGACAGCGCTCCCTCAGTACCTCAGATAGTTCTCCCTCAGTCCCTCAGATAGTACTCCCTTAATACCTCAGGATGTCCTCCCTCAATACCTCAGATACTTCTCCCTCAATACCTCAGAAAGTGCTCCCTCAATATCTCAGATAGTTCTCCATCAATACCTGTTAATGTGCTCCCTCAATACGTCGGAAAGTGATCCCTCAATACCTCAGATAGTGCTCCCACAATTACTCAGGTAGTGATCCCTCATTACCTCAGAATGTGCTCTCTCAGTACTCAGAAATGCTCCCTCAAAACCTCAGAAAGTGTTCCTCAGTTCCTCAGAAAGTGCTCCCTCAGTACCTCAGATGGTTCTCCCTCAGTATCTCAGAAAGTTCTCCCTCAACACCTGAAATAGTTCTCCCACAATAACTCAAATAATACTCCCTAAGTACCTCAGAAAGTTCTCGCTCAATACCTCAGAAAGTGCCCCCACAATTCCTCAGTACACCTGAAATTGCTCCCTCAGTAACTCAGTAAGTGCCCCCTCAGTACCTCAAAAAGTGCTCTCTTAATATCTCAGACAGTGCTACCTCATAAAGTGCTCTCTTGGTACTTCAGATAGTGCTCCCTCAATACCTCAGAAAGTGCTCCCTCAGTACCCCACAAACTGCCCCCTAAATACCTCAGATGGCTCTCGCTCAGTACCTCAGGTAGTTCTCCCTCAATACCCCAAATAGTTCTCCCTCAGTATCTCAAAGTGCTTCCTCAATTTCTCAGTACCTCAGAAAGTAACCCCTCAGTACGTCAAAAAGTGCTCTCTTAATACCACAGACAGTGCTACCTCAATACCTCATAAAGAGCTCCCTCAATATCTCAGAAAGTGCTCACTCAGTACCTCCGAAAGTGCTCCCTCAATCCCTCAGAAAGTGCCCCCTCAGTACCTCAAAAAGTGCTCTCTTAATATCTCAGACAGTGCTACCTCATAAAGTGCTCTCTTGGTACTTCAGATAGTGCTCCCTCAATACCTCAGAAAGTGCTCCCTCAGTACCCCACAAACTGCCCCCTAAATACCTCAGATGGCTCTCGCTCAGTACCTCAGGTAGTTCTCCCTCAATACCCCAAATAGTTCTCCCTCAGTATCTCAAAGTGCTTCCTCAATTTCTCAGTACCTCAGAAAGTAACCCCTCAGTACCTCAAAAAGTGCTCTCTTAATACCACAGACAGTGCTACCTCAATACCTCATAAAGAGCTCTCTCAGTACCACATATAGTGCTCCCTCACTACCTCAGAAAGAGCTCCCTCAATATCTCAGAAAGTGCTCACTCAGTACCTCCGAAAGTGCTCCCTCAATCCCTCAGAAAGTGCTCCCTCAATCCCTCAGAAAGTGCTCCCTCAATCCCTCAGAAAGTGCTGCCTCAGTACCTCAGACAATGATCCCTCAATACCTCAGAAAGTGCTCTCTCAATATCTAAAAAGGTGCTCCCTCTATATCTCAGAAAGTGCTCCCTCAATCCCTCAGTAAGTGCTCCCTCTGTATCTCAGAAAATGCTCCCTCTATACCTCAAATAGTTCACCCTCAGTACCTCACAAAGTGCTCCCTCAATACCTCAGATAGTTCTCCCTCAATACCTCAAATAGTTCTCCCTCAGTACCTTAGAAAGTGATCCCTCAATACCTCAGAAAATGCTCCCTCAATATCTCAGAAAGTGTTCCCTCAGTACCTCAGAAAGTGGTCTCTCAGCACCTCAGAAATACCCCCCTCAGTACCCCAGAAACCACCTCCTCAATACCTCAGATGGCTCTCCCTCAGTACCTCAGGTAGTTCTCCCTTTGTACCTCAGAAAGTGCTCCCTGAATACCTCAGAACGTACCACCTCAATACCTCTGACAGTGCTCCCTCAGTACCTCAGATAGTACTCCCTCAATACCACAGAAAGTGCTCCCTCAGTACATCAGAAAGTGCTACCTCAGTACATCAGAAAGTGCTACCTCAGTACATCAGAAAGTGCTCCCTCAGTACCTCAGAATGTGCTCCCTGAATGCCTCAGAACGTACCATCTCAATACCTCTGACAGCGATCCCTCAGTACCTCAGATAATTCTCCCTCAATCCCTCAGATAGTACTCCCTCAATATCTCAGAAAATGCTCACTCAGTACCTCAGAAAGTGCTCCCTCAATACCTCAGATAGTTCTCCCTCAATACCTGTTAAAGTGCTCCCTCAATACGTCTGAAAATGATCCCTCAATACCTCAGAAAGTCCTACCTCAGTACCTCAGATAGTGCTCCAACAATTACTCAGATAGTGATCCCTCAGTACCTCAGAATGTGCTCTCTCAGTACTCAGAAATGCTCCCTCAAAACTTCAGAAAGTGTTCCTCAGTTCCTCAGAAAGTGCTCCCTCAGTACCTCAGATAGTTCTCCCTCAGTACCTCAAATAGTTCTCCCTCAGTACCTCAGAAAGTTTTCGCTCAATACCTCAGAAAGTACCCCCACAATTCCTCAGTACACCTGAAATTGATCCCTCAGTAACTCAGTAAGTGCCCCCTCAGTACCTCAAAAAGTGCTCTCTTAATACCTCAGACAGTGTTCCCTCAGTACCTCAGAAAGTGCTCCCTCAGTACCCCACAAACTGCCCCCTAAATAGCTCAGATGGCTCTCGCTCAGTACCTCAGGTAGTTCTCCCTCAATACCTTAAATAGTTCTCCCTCAGTACCTCACAAAGTGCTCCCTTTATACCTCAGATAGTTCTCCCTCAATACCTCAAATACTTCTCCATCAGTACCTCAGAAAGGGCTTCCTCAATTCCTCTGTACACCTGAAATTGCTCACTCAGTACCTCAGAACGTGCCCCCTCAGTATCTCAAAAAGTGCTCTCTTAATACCACAGACAGTGCTACCTCAATACCTCATAACGTGCTCTCTCAGTACCACAGATAGTGCTCGCTTACTACCTCAGAAAGTGCTCCCTCAATCCCTCAAAAAGTGCTGCCTCAGTACCTTAGACAATGATCCCTCAATACCTCAGAAAGTGTTCTCTCAATATCTAAAAAAGTGCTCCGTCTATATCTCAGAAAGTGCTCCCTCAATCCTTCAGAAAGTCTCCCTCTGTATCTCAGAAAATGCTCCCTCAATACCTCAAGAAGTGCTCCCTCAGTACCCCAGAAACTGCCTCCTCAATACCTCAGATGGCTCTCCCTCAGTACCTGAGGTAGTTCTCCCTCAATACCTCAAATAATTCTCCCTCAGTACCTCACAACGTACTCCCTCAATACCTCAGATAGTTCTCCCTCAATACCTAAGAAAGTGCTCCCTCAATACCTCAGATAGGTCCCCCTCAATAACTCAAATAGTTCTCCCTCAGTACCTCAAAGTGTGCCCCATCAAAACCTCAGACAGTGCTCCCTCAATACCTCATAAAGTTCTCCCTCAGTACCTCAGAAAGTGCTCCCTCAGTACATCAGAAAGTGATCCCACAGAACATCAGATAATGCTCCCTCAGTACCTCAAATACTGCTCCCTCAGTACTTCAGATAGTTCTCCCTCAGTACCTCAAAAATGCTGCCTCAGTTCCTGAGAAAGTGCTCCCTCATAACCTCAGACAGTGCTCCCCCAATAACCTCAGAATATGCTCTCTCAGTTCCTCAGAAAGTGCTACCACAATACATCAGAAAATGCTCCCGCAATACCTCAGATAGTGCGCCCTCAGTACCTCAGAAAATGCTCCCTCAATACCTCAGAAAGTGCCCCATCAATCCCTCTGACACTGCTCCCTCAATACCTCAAAAAGTGCTCCCTCCGTACCTCAGAAAGAGCTCCCACAGTACCTCAGAAAATGTTCCCTGAATGCCAGAGAAAGTGCTCCCTCAGTATCTCAAAAAGTGCTCCCACAATACCTTAGATAGTGATCCCTCAATACCTCAGAAAGTATTCCCTCAGTTCCTCAGAAAGTGCTCCCTCAGTACCTCAGAAAATGCTCCCTCAATACCTCAGAAAGTGCTCCCTCAACAACTCAGATGGTTCTCCCTCAGTATCTCAGATAGTTCTCCATCAATACCTCAGATTGTTCTCCCCCAGTACGTCAGATAGTGCTCTCTCAATACTCAGAAAGTGCTCCCACAGTACCCCAGAATGTGCTCCCTCAGTTCCTCAGAAAGTGCTCCCTCAATACCACAGATAATGCTCCCTCAATTCCCCAGATAGTTCTCCCTCTGTGCCTCAGAAAGTGCTCCCTCGGTATCTCAAAAAGTGCTCTCTTAATACCACAGACAGTGCTACCTCAATACCTCATAAAGTGCTCTCTCGGTACCTCAGATAGTGCTCCCTCAGTACCTCAGATAGTTCTCCCTCAATACCTCAGATGGTTCTACCTCAGTACCTCAGATAGTGCTCCCTCAATACCTTAGATAGTGCTCCCTCAGTACCTCAGACAGTGCTCCCTCAATACCTCAGACAGTGTCCCCTCAATACCTCAGACAGTGTCCCCTCAATCCCTCAGACAGTGTCCCCTCAATACCTCAGACAGTGCTCCCTCAATACGTCAGACAGTGCTCCCTCAATACCTCAGACAGTGCTCCCTCAATATCTCAGATAGTGCTCCCTCAATACCTCAGACAGTGTCCCCTCAACACCTCAGACAGTGCTCCCTCAGTACCTCAGAAAATGCTCCGGCAATATCTCAGAAAGTGTTCCCTCAATACGTCAGAAAGCGCTCCCTCAATACCTCAGATAGTTCTCCCACAAAACCTCAGATAGTTCTCCCTCAGTACCTCAGGTATTTCTCCCTCAAGACCTCAGACAGTGTTCACTCAATACCTCAGACCATGCTCCCTCAGTACCTCAGATTATGCTCCCTCAATTCCACTGCTAGTTCTCCCTCAGTACCTCAGAAAGTGCTCCCTAAATACCTCATGTAGTGCTCCATCAATACCTCAGACAGTGCTCCCACTGTACCTCAGAAAGTGCTCGCTCAGTACGTCAGAAAGTGCTCCCTCATAACCTCAGATAGTGTCCCCAATAACCTCAAAAAGCGCTCTCTCAGTAACTCAGAAAGTGCTTCCTCATTACTTCAGAAAGTGCTACCACAATACCTCAGATAGTGCTCCCCCAATACCTCAGAAAGTACTCCCTCAGAACCTCAGATAGTTCTCCCTAAGTACCTCAGAAAGTGCTCCATGAATACCTCAGAAAGTGCCACCTCAATACCTCAGACAGTGCTCCCTCAGCACCTCATAAAGTGCTCGCTCAGCACCTCGGATCGTTCTCCCGCAGCACCTCAGAAAGTGCTCCCTCAGTACCTCAGAAAGTGTTCCCTCAATACCTCAGAAAATGCTCACTCAATATCTCAGATAGATCTCCCTCAATACATGTTAAAGTGCTCCCTCAATATGACTGAAAATGATCCCACAATACCTCAGAAAGTCCTACCTCAGATAGTGATCCCTCTGTACCTCAGAAAGTGCACTCGCAGTACCTCAGAAATGCTCCCTCAAAACCTCAGAAAGTGTTCCTCAGTTCCTCAGAAAGTGCTCCCTCAGTACCTCAGAAAGTGCTCCCTCAGTACTTCAGATAATGCTCCCTCAATTCCCCAGATAGTTCTCCCTCAGTACCTCAGAAAGTGCTCCCTCTATACCTCAGAAAGTGCTCCCTCAGTACCTCAGATAATGCTCCCTCAATTCCCCAGATAGTTCTCCCTCAGTACCTCAGAAATGCTCCCTCAATACCTCAGAAAGATTTCCCTCAGTACCTCAGAAAGTGTTCCCCCGTACCTCAGAAAATGTTCCCTCAATACCTCAGAAAGTGCAACCTCAATTCCTCAGCACATCTGAAACTGCTCCCTCAGTACCTCAGTAAGTGCCCCCTCAGTACCTCAAAAAGTGCTCTCTTAATACCTCAGACACTGCTACCTCATTACCTCATAAAGTGCTCTCTCGGCACTTCAGATAGTGCTCCCTCAGTATCTCAGAAAGTGTTCCCTCAGTACCTCAGAAAGTGCTCCCTCAGTACCCCAGAAACTGCCTCCTCAATACCTCAGATGGCTCTTGCTCAGTACCGCAGGTAGTTCTCCCTCAATACCTCAAATAGTTCTCCCTCAGAACCTCACAAAGTGCTCCCTTAGTACCTCAGATAGTTCCCCCTCAATACCTCAAATAGTTCTCCCTCAGTAACTCAGAAAGTACTCCCGTAATTCCTCAGAAAGTGTCCCCTCAATACCTCAGACAATGCTCCCCCAGTACCTCATAAAGTGCTCCCTCAGTACCTCAGAAAGTGCTCCAACAGTACATCAGAAAGTGCTTCCTCAGTATCTCAGAAAGTGCTCCCACAATTCCTCAGATAGTTCTCCCTCAGTACCTCAGATATTTCTCCCTCAGTACCTCAGAAAGTGCTCCCTGAATACCTCAGATAATGCTCCCTCGGTACCTCAGATAGTACTCCCTCAGTACATCAGGAAGTGCTCCCTCAGTACCTCAGATAATGCTCCCACAATTCCCCAGATAGTTCTCCCTCAGTACCTCAGATAATGCTCCCACAATTCCCCAGATAGTTCTCCCTCAGTACCTCAGAAAGTGCTCCCTCAATACCTCAGAAAGTGCTCTCTTTTTACCTCAGACAGTGCTACCTCATTACCTCATTACCTCATAAAGTGCTCTCCTTACTTCAGATAGTGCTCCCTCAGTACCTCAGAAAGTGTTCCCACAGTACCTCAGAAAGTGCTCCCTCAATACCCCAGAAACTGCCTCCTCAACACCTCAGATGGCTCTCGCTCAGTACCCCAGGTAGTTATCCCTCAATACCTCAAATAGTTCTCCCTCAGTACCTCAGAAAGTGCTCCCTCAGTACATCAGAAAGTGCTCCCTCAATACTTCAAGAATGCTGCCTCAGTTCCTCAGAAAGTGCTCCTTCATAACCTCAGATAGTGTCCCCCAATAACCTCAGAAAGCGCTCTCTCAGTAACTCAGAAAGTGCTTCCTCATTACCTCAGAAAGTGCTACCACAATACCTCAGATAGTGCTCCCTCAGAACCTCAGATAGTACTCCCTAAGTACCTCAGAAAGTGCTCCGTGAATACCTCAGAAAGTGCCAACTCAATACATCAGACAGTGCTCCCTCAGCACCTCATAAAGTGCTCCCTCCGCACCTCAGAAAGTGTCCCCTCAATACCTCAGAAAATGCTCACTCAATATCTCAGATAGTTCTCCCTCAATACATGTTAAAGTGCTCCCTCAAAACGTCTGAAAGTGCTCCCACAATACCTCAGAAAGTCCTACCTCAGTACTTCAGATAGTGCTCCCACAATTACTCAGAGAGTGATCCCTCAGTACCTCAGCCTGTGCTCTCTCAGTACTCAGAAATGCTCCCTCAAAACTTCAGAAAGTGTTCCTCAATTCCTCAGAAAGTGCTCCCTCAACACCTCAGATGGTTCTCCCTCAATACCTCAAATAGTACTCCCTCAGTACCTCAGAAAGTGCTCCCTCAATACCTCAGACAGTGCCCCCTCAATACCTCAGACAGTGCTCCCTCCATACCTCCGGAAGTGCTCCCTCAGTAACTCAGATAATGCTCCCTCAATTCCCCAGATAGTTCTCCCACAGTACCACAGAAAGTGCTCCCTCAATACCTCAGAAAGATTTCCCTCAGTACCTCAGAAAGTGTTCCCTCAGTACCTCAGAAAGTGCAACCTCAATTCCTCAGTACATCTGAAATTGCTCCCTCAGTACTTCAGTTAGTGCCCCCTCAGTACCTCAAAAAGTGCTCTCTTAATACCTCAGACAGTGCTACCTCATTACCTCATAAAGTGCTCTCTCAGTACTTCAGATAGTGCTCCCTCAGTATCTCAGAAAGTGCTCTCTCAGTATCTCAGAAAATGCTCTCACAGTACATCAGAAAGTGCTTCCACAGTATCTCAGAAAGTGCTCCCACAATTCCTCAGATAGTTCTCCCTCAGTACCTCAGATAGTTCTCCCTCAGTACCTCAAATAGTTCTCCCTCAATACCTCAGAAAGTGTTCCCTGAATACCTCAGAACGTACGACCTCAATACCTCTGATAGCGCTCCCGCAGTACCTTCTATAGTTCTCCCTCAGTCCCTCAGATAGTACTCCCTCAATACCTCATAAAGTGCTCCCTGAATACCTCAGAGAGTGCTCCCTCAGTACCTCAGAAAGTGCTCCCACATTCCACAGAATAGCTCCCACAATACATCAGAAAGTGCCCCCTCAATTCCATAGACAATGCTCCCCCAGTACCTCATAAAGTGCTCCATCAGTACCTCAAGAAAGTGCTTCCACAGTACCTCGGAAAATGCTCCCACAGTACATCAGAAAGTGCTTCCACAGTACCTCGGAAAATGCTCCCACAGTACATCAGAAAGTGCTTCCACAGTACATCAGAAAGTGCTTCCACAGTACCTCAGAATGTGCTCCCACCGTACCTGAGATAGTTCTCCCTCAGTACCTCAGAAAGTGCTCCGTGAATACCTCAGATAATGCTCCCTCGGTACCTCAGAAAGTGTTCCCTCAGTACATCAGAAACTGCCCCCTCAGTACCTCAGATAATTTACCCTCAATTCCCCAGATAGTTCTCCCTCAGTACCTCTGAAAGTGCTCCCTCAATACCTCAGAAAGTGCTCCCTCAATACCTCAGAAAGTGCCCGTCAATAACTCAGACGGTGCTCCCTCAGTACCTCAGATAGCTCTCCCTCAGTACCTAAGAAAGTGCTCCCTCAGTACCTCAGGTAGTTCTCCCTCAATACCTCAGAAAGTGTTCCCTGAATACCTCCGAAAGTACTCCCTCAGTACATCAGAATAGCTCCCACAATACATCAGAAAGTGCTCCCTCAATACCTCAGATCGTTCTCCCTCAATACCTCAGAAAGTGCTCCCTCAATACCACAGAAAATGCTCACTCACTATCTCAGATAGTTCTCTCACAATACCTGTTAAAGTGCTGCATTAATACGTCTGAAAGTGTTCCCTCAATACGTCTGAAAGTGATCCCTCAATACGTCAGAAAGTCCTATCTCAGTACCTCAGATAGTGCTCCAACAATTACTCAGATAGTGATCCCTCATTACCTCAGCCTGTGCTCTCTCAGTACTCAGAAATGCTCCCTCCAAACCTCAGAAAGTGTTCCTCAGTTCCTCAGAAAGTGCTCCCTCAGTACCTCAGATGGTTCTCCCTCAGTACCTCAGATAGTTCTCCCTCAATACCTCAAATAGTTCTCCCACAATAACTCAAATAGTACTCCCTCAGTACCTCAGAAAGTGCTCGCTCAATACCTCAGACAGTGCTCCCTCCATACCTCAGAAAGTGCTCCCTCAGTACCTCAGATAATGCTCCCTCAATTCCCCAGATAGTTCACCCTCAGTACCTCAGAAATTGCTCCATCAATACCTCAGATTTCCCTCAGTACCTCAGAAAGTGCTCCCTCAGTACCTCAGAATCTGCTCCCTCAATATCTCAGATTATGCTCCCTCAATTCCCCTGATAGTTGTCCCTCAGTACCTCAGAAAGTGCTCCCTAAATACCTCAGAAAGTGCTCCCTCAATAACTCAGAAAATGCTCACTCAATATCTCAGATAGTTCTCCCTCAATACCTGTTAAAGTGCTGTATTAATACGTCTGAAAGTGCTCCCTCAATACTTCTGAAAGTGATCTCTCAATACGTCAGAAAGTCCTACCTCAGTACTTCAGATAGTGTTCCCACAATTACTCAGATAGTGATCCCTCATTACCTCAGCCTGTGCTCTGTCAGTACTCAGAAATGCTCCCTCAAAACCTCAGAAAGTGTTCCTAAATTCCTCAGAAAGTGCTCCCTCAGTACCTCAGATGGTTCTCCCTCAGTACCTCAGATAGTTCTCCCTCAATACCTCAAATAGTTCTCCCACAATACCTCAAATAGTTCTCCCACAATACCTCAAATAGTTCTCCCACAATACCTCAAATAGTACTCCCTCAGTAGCTCAGAAAGTGCTCGCTCAATACCTCAGACAGTGCCCCCTCAATACCTCAGACAGTGCTCCCTCAATACCTCAGACAGTGCTCCCTCAATACCTCAGACGGTGCTCCGTCCATACCTGAGAAGGTGCTCCCTCCATACCTGAGAAGGTGCTCCCTCAGTACCTGAGAAGGTGCTCCCTCAGTACCTCAGATAATGCTCCCTCAATTCCCCAGATAGTTCTCCCTCAGCACCTCAGAAATTGCTCCCTCAATACCTCAGAAAGATTTCCCTCAGCACCTCAGAAAGTGTTCCCTCAGTACCTCAGAAAATGTTCTCTCAATACCTCAGAAATTGCAAACTTAATTCCTCAGTACATCTGAAATTGCTCCCTCAGTACCTCAGTAAGTGCCCCCTCAGTACCTCAGATGGCTCTCGCTCAGTACCCAAGGTAGTTCTCCCTCAATACCTCAAATAGTTCTCCCTTAGTATCTCACAAAGTGCCCCACCTCAGACAATTCTCCCCCAGTACCTCATAAAGTGCTCCCTCAGTACTTCAGATAGTTCTCCCTCAATCCCTCAAATACTTCTCCCTCAGTACCTCAGAAAGTTCTTCCACAATTCCTCAGATAGTTCTCCCTCAGTACCTCAGAAAGTGCTCCCTCAATACCTCAGAAAATGACCCTTCAATATCTCAGATAGTTCACCCTCAATACCTCAGAAAGTGCGCGCTGAGTACCTCAGAAAGTGTTGCCGCAGTACCTCAGACAATGATCCCTCAATACCTCAGAAAGTGCTCTCTCAATATCTAAAAAAGTGCTCCCTCTGTATCTCAAAAATGCTCCCTCAATCCCTCCGAAAGTGCTCCCTCAGTGCCCCAGAAACTGCCTCCTCAATACCTCAGATGGCTCTCCCTTAGTACCAGATGTAGTTCTCCCTCAATACCTCAAATAGTTCTCCCGTAGTATCTCACAAAATGCTCCCTCAATACCTCAGATAGTTCTCCCTCAATATCTCAGATAGTTCTCCCTCAATACCTCAGATAGTTCTCCAACAGTACATTAGGTAGTGCTCCCTCAGTACATCAGATAGTGCTCCCTCAGTACCTCAAAAATGCTGCCTCAGTACCTCAGAAAGTGCTCCCTCAGTTACTCAGAACGTGCTCCCTCAATATCTCATAAAGTGCCCCCTCAATACCTCAGACAGAGCGCCCACTGTACCTCAGAAAGTGCTCCCTCAGTACATCAGAAAGAGCTCCCACAGTACCTCAGAAAATACTCCCTGAATACCAGAGAATGTGCTCCCTCAGTATTTCAAAAAGTGCTCCCACAATACCTTAGATAGTGATTCCTCAGTACCGCAAAAAGTGCTCGCTCAATACCTCAGAAAGTGCTCCCTCAATACCTCAGAAAGTGCTCCCTCAACACCTCAGAGAGTGCTCCCTCAACACCTCAGATGATTCTCCCTCAGTACCTCAGATAGTTCTCCATCAATACCACAGATAGTTCTCCCTCAGTACCTCAGAAAGTGCTCTCTCAATACCTCAGAAACTGCTCCCTCAGTACCCTAGAATGTGCTCCCTCATTTCCTCAGAAAGTGCTCCCTCAATACCATAGATAATGTTCCCCCAATTCCCCAGATAGTTCTCCCTCAGTACCTCAGGAAGTGCTCCCTCAATACCTCAGAAAGTGCAACCTCAATTCCTCAGTACATCTCAAATTGCTCCCTCTGTACCTCAGAAAGTGCCCCCTCGGTATCTCAAAAAGTGCTCTCTTAATACCACAGACAGTGCTACCTCAATACCACATAAAGTGCTCTCTCAGTACCTCAGATAGTGCTCCCTCACTACGTCAGAATGGTCTCCCTCAATATCTCAGAAAGTGCTCACACAGTACCTTCGAAAGTGCTCCCTTACTACCTCAGAACGAGCTCCCTCAATCCCTCAGAAAGTGCTGCCTCAGTACCTCAGATAATGCTCCCTCAATATCTCAGAAAGTGCTCCCACAGTATCTCAGAAAGTGTTCCCTCAATCCCTCAGAAAGTGCTCCCTCTGTGCCTCAGAAAATGCTCCTTCTGTACCCCAGAAACTGCCTCCTCAATACCTCAGATGGCTCTCCCTCAGTACCTCAGGTAGTTCTCCCTCAGTATCTGACAAAGTGCTCCCTTAGTACCTCAGATAGTTCTCCCTCAGTACCTCCGAAAGTGCTCCCTTAATACCTCAGAAAGTGATCCCTCAGTACCTCAGAAAGTGCTCCCTCAGTACCTCAGGTAGTTCTCCCTCAATACCTCAGATGGTTCTCCCTCAATAGCTCAAATAGTGCTCCCTCAGTACCTCAGAAAGTGCTCCCTCAGTACCTCAGAAAGTGCTCCCTCAATGCCGCAGCCAGTGCTCACTCAATACCTCAGACTGTGCTCCCTCAGTACATCAGAAAGTGCTCGCTCAGTTCCTCAGAAAGAGTTCCCTCAATACCTTAGGTAGTGCTCCCTCAATACCTCAGATAGTGCTCCCTTAATACCTCAGGTAATGCTCCCTCAGTTCATCAGAAAGTGCTCCCTCATAACCACAGACAGTGCTCCCCCAAACCTCAGAAACCTCTCTCAATACCTCAAATTATGCTCCCTCTAATTCTCAAATAGTTCTCCCTCAGGACCTCAGAAAGTGCTCCCTCAGTACCTCAGAAAGTGCTCGCTCAGTTCCTCAGAAAGAGTTGCCTCAATACCTTAGTTAGTGCTCCCTCAATACCTCAGGTAGTGCTCCCTCAATACCTCAGGTAGTGCTCCCTCAGTACCTCAGGTAGTGCTCCCTCAGTACCTCAGAAACTGCTCCCTCAATACCTCAAGAATGCTGCCTCAGTTCATCAGAAAGTGCTCCCTCATAACCTCAGACAGTGCTCCCCCAAACCTCAGAAAGCGCTCTCTCAGTAACTCCGAAAATGCTTCCTCATTACCTCAAAGTGCTACCACAATACCTCAAATAGTGCTCCCCGATACCTCAGAAAGTGCTCCCTCAGTACCTCATAAAGTGCTCCCTCAGTACCTCATAAAGTGCTCCCTCAATTCCCCAGATATTTCTCCCTCAATACCTCAGATAGTGCTCACTCAGTATCTCAGGAAGTGCTCCCACAGGACCCCAGAAACTGCCTCCTCAATACCGCAGATGGCTCTCCCTCTGTACCTCAGTTAGTTCTCCCTCAAAACCTCAAATAGTTCTCCCTCAGTACCTCACAAAGTGCTTCCTTAGTACCTCAGGTAGTTCTCCATCAATACCTCAAAAATTTCTCCCTCCATACCTCACAAAATGCTCCCTCAATACCTCAGAAAGTGCCCTCTCAATAACTCAGAAAGTGTTCCCTCAATACCTCAGAAAGTGCTACCTCAATTCCTCAGTACATCTGAAATTGTTCCCTCAGTACCTCAGTAAGTGCCCCCTCAGTACCTCAAAAAGTGCTCTCTTAATACCTCAGACAGTGCTACCTCATTACCTCATAAAGTGCTCTCTAGGTACTTCAGAAAGTGCTCACTCAGTACCTCAGAAAGTGTTACCTCATTACCTCAGAAACTGCCTCCTCAATATCTCAGATGGCTCTCCCTCAGTACCTCAGGTAGTTCTCCCTCAATACCTCAAATAGTTCTCCCTCAGTACCTCACAAAGTGCTCCCTGAATACCTCAGATAGTGCTCCTTCAATACCTCAGAAAGTGCTCCCTCAATACTTCAGATAGTTCTCCTTCAATTCCTCAGATAGTGCTCCCTCAATACTTCAGATCGTTCTCCCTCAATACCTCAGAAAATGCTCTCTCAGTACCACAGAAAGTGCTCCCTCAATACCTCAGATCATGCTCCCTCAATTCCCCAGATCGTTCTCCCGCAGTACCTCAGAAAATGCTCCCTCAATAACTCAGAAAGTGTTCCCTCAATATGTCAGAAAGTGCTACCTCAATTCCTCTCAAAGTGCTCCCTCAGTACCCCAGAAACTGCATCCTCAATATCTCAGATGGCTCTCCCTCAGTTCATCAGGTAGTTCTCCCTCAATACCTCAAATAATTCTCCCTTAGTACCTCACGAAGTGCTCCCTCAATACCTCAGAAAGTGCCCTCTCAATACCTCAGAAAGTGTTCCCTCAATACCTCAGAAAGTGCTACCTCAATTCCTCAGTACATCTGAAATTGTTCCCTCAGTACCTCAGTAAGTGCCCCCTCAGTACCTCAAAAAGTGCTCTCTTAATACCTCAGACAGTCCTCCCTCAGTACCTCATAGAGTACTCCCTCAGTACATCAGAAAGTGCTCTCTCAATACCTCAGATAGTGCTCCCTCAATACCTCAGAAAGTGCTCACTCAATATCTCAGATAGTTCTCCCTCAATACATGTTAAAGTGCTCCCTCAATACCTCCGAAAGTCCTACCTCAGATAGTGCTCCCACAATACCTCAGATAGTGATCCCTCTGTACCTCAGACAGTGCTCTCTCAGTACCTCAGCAATGCTCCCTCAAAACCTCAGAAAGTGTTCATTTCCTCAGAAAGTGCTCCCTCAGTACCTCAGAAAATGCTCCCTGAATACATCAGAAAGTGCCCGCTCAATACCTCAGAAAGTGCTCCCTCAGTACCTCAGAAAGTGCTCCCTCAATTCCCCACATATTTCTCCCTCAGTACCTCAGAAAGTGCTCCCTCAATACCTCAGAAAGTGTTCCCTCAGTAACTCAGAAAGTGTTCCCTCAATACCCCAGAAAGTGCTAAATCAATTCCTCAGTACATCTGAAATTGCTCCCTCAGTACCTCATTAAGTGCCCCCTCAGTACCTTAAAAAGTGCTCTCTTAATACCTCAGACAGTGCTATCTCATTACCTCATAAAGTGCTCTCTCAGTACCTCAGATAGTGCTCCCTCATTACCTCAGAAAGTGCTCACTCAGTATCTCAGAAAGAGTTCCCTCATACCTCAGGAAGTGCTCCCTCAGCACCTCAGAAAGTGCTCCCACAGTACCCCAGAAACTGCCTCCTCAATACCGCAGATGGCTCTCCCTCAGTACCTCAGTTAGTTCTCCCTCAAAACCTCAAATAGTTCTCACTCAGTACCTCACAAAGTGCTTCCTTAGTACCTCAGGTAGTTCTCCATCAATACCTCAAAAAGTTCTCCCTCCATACCTTACAAAATGCTCCCTCAATACCTCAGAAAGTGCCCTCTCAATACCTCAGAAAGTGTTCCCTCAATACCTCAGTACATCTGAAATTGTTCCCTCAGTACCTCAGTAAGTGCCCCTTCAGTACCTCAAAAAGTGCTCTCTTAATACCTCAGACAGTGCTACCTCATTACCTCATAAAGTGCTCTCTCGGTACCTCAGATAGTGCTCCCTCAGTATCTCAGAAAGTGCTCACTCAGTACCTCAGAAAGTGTTACCTCAATACCTCAGAAACTGCCTCCTCAATATCTCAGATGGCTCTCCCTCAGTACCTCAGGTAGTTCTCCCTCAATACCTCAAATAGTTCTCCCTCAGTACCACACAAAGTGCTCCCTCAATACCTCAGAAACTGCTCCCTCAATATTTCAGATCGTTCTCTCTCTATTCCTCAGATAGTGCTCCTTCAATAACTCAGATAGTGCTCCCTCAATACTTCAGATCGTTCTCCCTCAATACCTCAGAAAATGCTCTCTCAGTACCACAGAATGTGCTCCCTAAATACCTCAGATCATGCTCCCTCAATTCCCCAGATCGTTCTCCCGCAGTACCTCAGAAAATGCTCCCTCAATACCTCAGAAAGTGTTCCCTCAATATGTCAGAAAGTGCTACCTCAATTCCTCTCAAAGTGCTCCCTCAGTACCCCAGAAACTGCCTCCTCAATATCTCAGATGGCTCTCCCTCAGTTCATCAGGTAGCTCTCCCTCAATACCTCAAATAGTTCTGCCTTAGTACCTCACGAAGTGCTCCCTCAATACCTCAGTCAGTCCTCCCTCAGTACCTCATAAAGTACTCCCTCAGTACATCAGAAAGTGCTCTCTCAGTTCATCAGAAAGTGCTCCCTCGATACCTCAGATAGTTCTCCCTCAATACCTCAGGTCGTTCTCCCTAAATTCCTCTTAAATTGCTCCCTCAGTACGTCTGAAAGTGCTCCCTCAGTACCTCAGACAGTGCTCTCTCAATCCCTCAGATGGTGCTCCCTCAATATTTCAGATAGTTCTCCCTCAGTACCTCAGAAAGTGCCACCTCAATACCTCAGAAATTGCTTTATAAATATTTCAGATAATTCTCCCTCTATGCCTCAGATAGTGCTCCTTCAATACCTCAGATAGTGCTCCCTCAAAACCTCCGAAAGTGCTCCCTCAATACTTCAGATAGTTCTCCATCAATATCACAGATAATGCTCCCTCAATTCCCCAGACAGTTCTCCCTCAGTACCTCAGAAAGTGCTCCCTCAATAACTCAAAGTGTTCCCTCTGTACCTCAGAAAGTATTCCCTCAATACCTCAGAAAGTGCTACCTCAATTCCTCAGTACATCTGAAATTCCTCCTCTCTGTACCTCAGACAGTGCTACCTCAATACCTCATATAGTACTTCCTCAGTGCCTGAGAAAGTGTTCTCTCAGCACCTCAGAAAGTGCTCCCTCAGTACCCCAGAAACTGCCTCCTCAATACCTCAGATGGATCTCCCTCAGTACCTCAAATAGTTCTCCCTCAGTACCTCACAAAGTGCTCCCTTAGTTCCTCAGATAGTTCTCCCTCAATACCTCAAATAGTTCTCCCTCAGTACCTCACAAAGTGCTCCCTTAGTTCCTCAGATAGTTCTCCCTCAGTAACTCAAATAGTTCACCCTCAGTACCTCAGAAAGTGCTCCCTCAATTCCTCAGATAGTTCTCCCTCAGTACCTCATATAGTTCTCCCTCAGTACCTCAGAAAATGCTCCCTCAATAACTCAGAAAGTGTTCCCTCGATACCTCAGAAAGTGCTACCTCACTTCCTTTGAAAGTGCTCCGTCAGTACCCCAGAAACTGCCTCCTCAATATCTCAGATGGCTCTCCCTCAGTACCTCAGGTAGTTCTCCCTCAATACCGCAAATAGTTCTCCCTCAGTACCTCAGAAAGTGCTCCCTCAATACCTCAAAGTGTTCCCACTGTAACTCAGAAAGTGTTTCCTCAATACCTCAGGAAGTGCTACCTCAATTCCTCAGTACATCTGAAATTGCTCCCTCTGTACCTCAGAAAGTGCTCCCTCAATACCTCATAAAGTACTTCCTCAGTGCCTCAGAAAGTGCTCCCTCAGTACCTCAGAAAACGCCTCCTCAATACCTCAGATGGCTCTCCCTCAGTACCTCAGGTAGTTCGCCTTCAATGCCTCAAATAGTTCTCCCTCAGTACCTCACAAAGTGCTCCTTTAGTACCTCAGATAGTTCTCCCTCAATACCTCAAATAGTTCTCCCTCAGAACCTCAAATAGTTCTCCCTCAGAACCTCAGATAGTTCTCCCTCAATTCCTCAGACAGTGCTCCCCCAGTACCTCATAAAGTGCTCCCTCAGTACCTCAGAAAGTGATCCCTCAGTACCTCAAAAGGTTCTCTCTTAATACCTCAGACAGTGCTACCTCAATACTTCATAAAGTGCTCTCTCGGTACCTCAGATAGTGCTCCCTCAACACCTCAGAAAGTGCTCCCTCAGTACTTCAAAGTGCTCCCTCAATATCTCAGATAGTTCAACCTCAATACCTCATAAAGTGCTCCCACAATACGTCAGATCGTATTCCCTCAATACCTCAAATACTTCTCCCTCAGTACCTCAGAAAGTGCTCCCTCAGTACATCAGAAAGTGCCCCTCAATACCTCAGATAGTTCTCCCTCAGTAACTCAGAAAGTGCCCCCTTAGTACCTCAGGTAGTTCTCCCTCAATACCTCAGAAAGTGCTAACTCAATACCTCAGAAAATGCTCCCTCAATATCTCAGATAGTTCAAACTCAATACCTCATAAAGTGCTCCCGCAATACCTCAGATCGTATTCCCTCAATACCTCAAATACTTCTCCCTCAGTACCTCAGAAAGTGCTAACTCAGTACATCAGAAAGTGCTCCCTCAGTACATCATAAGTGCTCCCTCAATACCTCAAGAATGCTGCCTCAGTTCTTCAGAAAGTGCTCCCTCTATACCTCAAATAGTGCTCTCTCAATAACTCAGAAATTGCTCCCTCATAACCTCAGGCAGTGTTCCCCAATAACCTTAGAAAGTGCTCACTCAGTACCTCAGAAAGTGCTTCCACAATACCTCAGATAGTGCTCCCTCAATACCTCAGAACGTGCTCCCTCAATACCTCAGAAAATGCTCCCTCAATATCTCAGATAGTTCAAACTCAATACCTCAGAAAGTGCTCCCGCAATACGTCAGATTGTATTCCCTCAATACCTGAAATACTTCTCCCTCAGTACCTCAGAAAGTGCTCCCTCAGGACATCAGAAAGTGCCCCTCAATACCTCAGACAGCGCTCCCTCAGTAACTCAGAAAGAGCTCCCAATGTACCTCAGAAAGTGCCCCCTCAGTACCTCAGATCGTTCTCCCTCAATACCTCAGAAAGTTCTCCCTCAATACCTCAGAAAGTTCTCCCTCAGTACCTCTGATAGTGCTCCCTCAATACATCAGAAAATGCTCTCTCAGTACCTCAGAATGTGCTCCCTCAATACCTCAGATAATGCTCCCTCAATTCCCCAGATAGTTCTCCCACAGTACCACAGAAAGTGCTACCTCAATTCCTCTGAAAGTGCTCCCTCAGTACCCCAGAAACTGCATCCTCAATATCTCAGATGGCTCTCCCTCAGAACCTCAGGTAGTTCTCCCTCAATACCTCAAATAGTTCTCCCTCAGTACCTCAGAAAGTTTTCCCTCAATACCTCAGGAAGTGCTACCTCAATTCCTCAGTACATCTGAAATTGCTCCCTCTGTACCTCAGAAAGAGCTCCCTCAATCCCCCAGAAACTGCCTCCTCAATACCTCAGATGGATCTCCCTCAGTACCTCAGGTAGTTCGCCTTCAATGCCTCAAATAGTTCTCCCTCAGTACCTCACAAAGTGCTCCTTTAGTACCTCAGATAGTTCTCCCTCAAAACCTCAAATAGTTCTCTCTCAGCACCTCAGGAAGTGGTCCCTCAATTCCTCAGATAGTTCTCCCTCAGTACTTCAGATAGTTCTCCCTCAGTACCTCATAAAGTGCTCCCTCAGTACCTCAGAAAGTGATCCCTCAGTACCTCAGAAGTTGCTCTCTTAATACCTCAGACAGTGCTACCTCAATACCTCATAAAGTGCTCTCTTGGTACCTCAGATAGTGTTCCCTCAATACCTCAGAAAGTGCTCCCTCAATACCTCAGAAAATGCTGCCTCAATAACTCAGAAAGTGCTCCCTCATAACCTCAGACAGTGTTCCCCAATAACCTCAGAAAGCGCTCCCTCAGTAACTCAGAAAGTGCTCCCACACTACCTCAGAAAGTGCCCCCTCAGTACCTCAGATATTTCTCCCTCAATACACTCAGAAAGTGCTCCTTCAATCCTTCAGATAGTTCTCCCTCAATACCTCAGATCGTTCTCCCTCAGTACCGCAGAAAATGCTCCCTCAATGCCTCTGACAGTGCTCCCTCAATACCTCAGAAAATGCTCTCTCAGTACCACAGAAAGTGCTCCCTCAATACCTCAGATAATGCTTCCTCAATTCCCCAGATAGTTCTCCCTCAGGACCTCAGAAAATGCTCCCTCAATTCCTCTGAAATTGCTCCCTCAGTACCCCAGAAACTGCCTCCTCAATATCTCATATGGCTCTCCCTCAGTACCTCAGGTAGTTCATCCCTCAATACCTCAAATAGTTCTCCCTCAGTACCTCAGAAAGTGCTCCCTCAATACCTCAAAGTGTTCCCACTGTACCTCAGAAAGTGTTCCCTCAATACCTCAGGAAGTGCTACCTCAATTCCTCAGTACATCTGAAATTGCACCCTCTGTAACTCAGAAGGTGCTCCCTCAATACCTCAGGAAGTGCTACCTCAATTCCTCAGTACATCTGAAATTGCACCCTCTGTAACTCAGAAAGTGCTCCCTCAATGCCTCATAAAGTACTTCCTCAGTGCCTCAGAAAGTGCTCTCTCAGCACCTCAGTAAGTGCTCCCTCAGTACCCCAGAAACTGCCTCCTCAATACCTCAGATGGATCTCCCTCAGTACCTCAGGTAGTTCACCTTCAATGCCTCAAATAGTTCTGCCTCAGTACCTCACAAAGTGCTCCTATAGCACCTCAGATAGTTCTCCCTCAGTAACTCAGAAAGTGCTCCCTCAATTCCTCAGATAGTTCTCCCTCAGTACCTCAGATAGTTCTCCCTCGGTTCCTCAGAAAGTGCTCCCTCAATTCCTCAGACAGTGTTCCCCCAGTACCTCATAAAGTGCTCCCTCAGTACCTCAGAAAGTGATCCCTCATTTCCTCAAAAGTTGCTCTCTTAATACCTCAGACAGTGCTACCTCAATACCTCATAAAGTGCTCTCTCGGTACCTCAGGTAGTGCTCCCTCAATACCTCAGAAAATGCTCCCTCAATACCTCAGATAGTTCAAACTCAATACCTCATAAAGTGCTCCCGCAATACCTCAGATCGTATTCCCTCAATACCTCAAATACTTCTCCCTCAGTACCTCAGAAAGTGCTAACTCAGTACATCAGAAAGTGCTCCCTCAGTACATCAAATAGTGCTCCCTCAGTACCTCAAGAATGCTGCCTCAGTTCTTCAGAAAGTACTCCCTCTATACCTCAGATAGTGCTCCCTCAATAACTCAGAAAGTGCTCCCTCATAACCTCAGACAGTGTTCCCCAATAACCTTAGAAAGTGCTCACTCAGTACCTCAGAAAGTGCTCCCACAATAACTCAGATAGTTCAAACTCAATACCTCAGAAAGTGCTCCCGCAATACGTCAGATTGTATTCCCTCAATACCTCAAATACTTCTCTCTCAATACCTCAGAAAGTGCTCCCTCAGGACATCAGAAAGTGCCCCTCAATACCTCAGACAGCGCTCCCTCAGTAACTCAGAAAGAGCTCCCACAGTACCTCAGAAAGTGCCCCTTCAGTACCTCAGATAGTTCTCCCTCAATACCTCAGATCGTTCTCCCTCAATATCTCAGAAAATGCTCCCTCAATACCTCAGATAATGCTCCCTCAATTCCCCAGATAGTTCTCCCACAGTACCACAGAAAGTGCTACCTCAATTCCTCTGAAAGTGCTCCCTCAGTACCTCAGAAACTGCCTCCTCAATATCTCAGATGGCTCTCCCTCAGAACCTCAGGTAGTTCTCCCTCAATACCTCAAATAGTTCTCCCTCAGTACCTCAGAAAGTTTTCCCTCAATACCTCAGGAAGTGCTACCTCAATTCCTCAGTACATCTGAAATTGCTCCCTCTGTACCTCAGAAAGAGCTCCCTCAATCCCCCAGAAACTGCCTCCTCAATACCTCAGATGGCTCTCCCTCAGTACCTCAGGTAGTTCGCCTTCAATGCCTCAAATAGTTCTCCCTCAGTACCTCAGAAAGTGCTCCCTCAGTACCTCATAAAGTGCTCCCTCAGTACCTCATAAAGTGCTCCCTCAGTACCTCAAAGTGCTCCCTCAGTACCTCAAAAGTTGCTGTCTTAATACCTCAGACAGTGCTACCTCAAAAACTCAGAAAGTGCTCCCTCATAACCTAGGACAGTGTTCCCCAATAACCTCAGAAAGCGCTCTTTCAGTACCTCAGAAAGTGCTTCCTCATATCCTCAGAAAGTGCTCCCACAATACCTCAGATAGTGCACCCTCAGTACCTCAGAAAGTGCTCCCTCAGTACCTCAGAAAGTGCTCCCTCAGTACCTCAAAAGGTGCTCTCTTAATACCTCAGACAGTGCTACCTCAATACCTCATAAAGTGCTCTCTCGGTACCTCAGATAGTGCTCCCTCAAAACCTCAGAAAATGCTCCCTCAATATCTCAGATAGTTCAAACTCAATACCTCATAAAGTGCTCCCACAATACGTCAGATCGTATTCCCTCAATACCTCAAATACTTCTCCCTCAGTACCTCAGAACATGCTAACTCAGTACCCCAGAAACTGCCTCCTCAATACCTCAGATGGCTCTCCCTCAGTACCTTAGGTAGTTCTCCCTCAATACCTCAAATAGTTCTCCCTCAGTACCTCAGAAAGTGTCCCCTCAATACCTCAGGAAGTGCTACCTCAATTCCTCAGTACATCTGAAATTGCTCCCTCTGTACCTCAGAAAGTGCTAACTCAATACCTCATAAAGTACTTCCTCAGTGCCTCAGAAATTGCTCTCTCAGCACCTCAGAAAGTGCTCCCTCAGTACCCCAGAAACTGCCTCCTCAATACCTCAGATGGCTCTCCCTCAGTACCTCAGGTAGTTCGCCTTCAATGCCTCAAATAGTTCTCCTTCAGTACATCACAAAGTGCTCCTTTATTACCTCAGATAGTTCTCCCTCAATACCTCAGAAAGTGCTCCCTCAATATCTCAGGTAGTTCTCGCTCAATACCTTAAAGTCCTACCTCAATACCTCAAAGTGCTCCCTCAGTACCTCAGATAGTTCTCCCTCATTACCTCAGAAAGTGCTCCCTGAATACCTCAAAGTGCCACCTCAATACCTCAGACAGTGCTCCCTCAGCACCTCAGAAAGTGCTCCATTAGTACCCCAGAAACTGCCTCCTCAATACCTCAGATGGCTCTCCCTCAGTACCTCAGGTAGTTCGCCTTCAATGCCTCAAATATTTCTCCCTCAGTACATCACAAAGTGCTCCTTTAGTACCTCAGACAGTTCTCCCTCAATACCTCAAATAGTGCTCCCTCAGGACCTCAGAAAGTGATCCCTCAGTTCCTCAAAAGTTGCTCTCTTAATACCTCAGACAGTGCTACCTCAATACCTCATAAAGTGCTCTCTCGGTACCTCAGATAGTGCTCCCTCAATACCTCAGAAAGTGCTCCCTCAGTACCTCAGAAAATGCACCCTCAATATCTCAGATAGTTCAACCTCAATACCTCATAAAGTGCCCCCGCAATACCTCAGATTGTATTCCCTCAATACCTCAAATACTTCTCCCTCAGTACCTCAGAAAGTGCTCCCTCTGTACATCAGAAAGAGCCCCTCAATACCTCAGACAGCGCTCCCTCAGTACCTCAGAAAGTGTCCCCTCAGTACCTCAGATAGTTCTCCCTCAATACCTCAGAAGGTGCTCCCTCAATTCCTCAGATATTTGCCCCTCAGTACCTCAGATAGTTCTCGCTCAGTACCTCAAAAAGTGCTCTCTGAATTCCTCAGAAAGTGCCAACTCAATACCTGAGTCAGTGCTCCCTCAGCACCTCAAAAAGTGCTCCCTCAGTACCTCAGAAAGTGCTCCCTCAGCACCTCAAAATGTGCTCCCTCAATACCTCAGAAATTGCTCCCTCAATATTTCAGTTGGTTCTCCCACTATACCTAAGATAATGCTCCCACAATTTCTCAGAAAGTGCTCCCTCAGTACATCAGAAAGAGCTCCCACAATACATCAGAAAGTGCTTCCTCTATACCTCAGAAAATGCTCACTCAATACCTCAGATAGTTCTCCCAATACCTGTTAAAGTGCTTCCTCAATACCTCAGAATGTGATCCCTCAATCACTCAGATAGTGCTGCCTCAATATTTCAGATAGTTCTCCCTCAGTACCTCAGAAAGTGCCACCTCAATACCTCAGAAATTGCTCCCTAAATATTTCAGATTGTTCTCCCTCTATACCTCAGATAGTGCTCCTTCAATACCTCAGAAAGTGCTTCCTCAATACTTGCGAAGGTGCTCCCTCAATTCTTCAGATAGTTCTCCCTCAGTACCTCAGATAATGCTCCCTCAATACCTCAGGTAGTGCTCCCTCAGTACCTCAGAAAATGCTCCCTCAATACCTCTGACAGTGCTCCCTCAATACCTCAGAAAAAGCTCTCTCAGCATCTTAGAAAGTGCTCCCTCAATACGTCAGATAATGTTCCCTCAATTCCCTAGATAGTTCTCCCTCAGTACCTCAGAAAGTGCTCCCTCAATACCTCAGAAAGTGTTCCCTCAATACCTCAGAAAGTGCTACCTCAATTCCTCAGTACATCTGAAATTGCTCCCTCAGTACTTCAGAAACTGCTCCCTCAGAGTCTAAAAAAGGGCTCTCTCAATACCTCAGAAAGTGCTCCCTCAATATCTCAGGTTGTTCTCCCTCAGTACCACAGAAAGTGCTCCCTCAATACCTCAGTCAGTCTTACCCCAGGACCTCAGATTCTGCACGCTAAATACCTCAGAATGTGATCCCTCAATACCTCAGAAAGTCCTACCTCAGTACCTCAGATAGTGCTCCCACAATACCTCAGATAGTGATCCCTCAGTATCTCAGAAAATGCTCCCTGAGTACCTCAGATGGTTCCCCCTCAGTACCTCAGATAGCTCTCCCTCAATACCTCAAATACTTCTCCCTCAGTACCTCTGAAAGCGCTCCCTCAATTCCTCAGATAGTTCTCCCTCAGTACCTCAGATAGTTCTTCCTCAGTACCTCAGAAAATGCCCCCTCAATACCTCATACAGTGCTCCCTCAGTACCTCAGAAAGTGCTCCCTCAGTACCTCAGAAAGTGATCCCACAGTATCTCAGATATTTCTCCCTCAGTACCTCAGATAGTTCTCCCTCAATACCTCAGTAAGTGCCCCTCAATACCTCAGACAGTGCTCCCACAGTACCTCAGATAGTTCTCCCCAATACCTCAAATAGTTCTCCCTCAATACCTCAAATAGTTATCCCTCAGTACCTCAGAAAGTGCGCCCTGAATTCCTCAGATAGTTCTCCCTCATTACCTCAGAACGTACTCCCTCAATACCTCAGAAAGTGCCCCCTCAATACCTCAGACAGTGCTCCCTCAGTACTTCATAAAGTGCTCCCATAGTACCTCAGGTAGTTCTCCCTCAATACGTCAGAAAGTGCTCACTCAGTACCTCAGATCGTTCTCCCTCACTACCTCAGATAGTTCTCCCTCAATACCTCTTAAAGTGCTCCCTCAATACGTCTGAAAGTGCTCCCTCAATACTCATAAATTGATCCCTCAATACCTCAGAAAGTGCTCCCTCAGTACCTCAGATAGTTCTCCCTCAATACCTCAAATACTTCTCCCTCAGTACCTCAGAGAGTGCTCCCTCAGTACCTCAGACAGTGCACACTCAGCACATCAGAAAGAGCTCCCACAGTACCTCAGAAAATGCTCCCACAATACCTCAGATAGTGATCCATCAGTACATCAGACAGTGCTCTCTCAGTACCTCAGAAATGCTCCCTCAAAATCTCAGAAAGTGTTCCCTCAGTACCTCAGAAAATGCTCCCTCAATTCATCAGAATGTGCTCCCTCAACACCTCATATGGTTCTCCCTCAGTACCTCAGATAGTTCTCCCTCAGTACCTCAGAAAGTTCCCCCTCAATACCTCAGACAGTGCTCCCTCAGTACCTCAGATAGTGCTTCCTCACTATCTAAGAAAGTTCTCCCTCAATATCTCAGAAAGTGCTCCAACAATATCTAAGTAAGTGCTCCCTCAATTACTCAGAAAGTGTTCCGAGTACCTCAGAAAGTGCTCCCTTAATATCTCAGATAATTCTCCTTCAATACCTCAGATAGTGCTCCCTCAATTCCTCAGAAAGTGCTCCCTCAATTCCTCAGGTAGTTCTCCCTCAATACCTCAGACAGTGCTCCCTCAATATCTCAGAAATTTCTCCCTCAGTACCTCAGAAAGTGCTCCCTCAATATCTCAGATAGTTCTCCCTCAGTACCTCAGAAATTGCTTCCTCAATACCTCAGAAAGTGTTCCCTCAGTCCCTCAGACAGTGCTCCCTCAATACTTCTGAAATTGCTCCCTCAGTACCTCAGAACGTGCTCCCTCAATACCTCAGATAATGCTCCCTCAATACTTCAGAAAGTGATTCCTGAATAGCTCAGATAATGCTCCCTCAATTCCTCAGAAAGTTCTCCCTCAATACCTCAGATAGTGCTCCCTCAATACCTCAGAAAGTGCTCCCTCTATACCTCTGAAATTGCTCCCCCAATATCTCAGAAAGTGCTCCATCAATATCTAAGTGCTCCCTCAGTACCTCAGAAAGTGCTCCCTCAGTACCTCAGAAAGTGCTCCCTCAATACCTTGCTTAGTTCTCCCTCAGTACTTCAGACAGTGCTCCCCCAATACCTGAGATATTTCTCCCTCAATAACTCAGATATTACTCCCTTAATACCTCAGACAGTGCTCCCTCAATATCTCTGAAAGTGCTCCCTCAATAACTCTGAAAGTGCTCCCTCAGTACCTCAGAAAGTACCCACTCAATACCTCTGAAAGCACCACTTTGTTGTGTTTAACCCCCAAAGCCCCTCAGACAGTAGCTCCACAAAACATTCACATCCCCAACACTTCAGGGTTCTGCCCAGCTCCCCCCTCAGACTGTGTTCAAACCCCTTCAGACGGTAAAGACCCACATCCACACCTGTCCAAGATTGGAGCCCATGTTCCCAGAACATGACTTGTCTCTCTGGATTAATTTTAGAATTCCTACAGTGTAGAAGCAAGCCATTCCGTCCTTGGCTCCACACTGACTGTCTGAACAGCATCCCACCCAGACTCACATCCTCTACTCTATCCCGGGAATGCTACATTTCCCATGGCATCTTTGGGCGGTGGGAGGAAACTGCAGCACCCGGTGTAAACGCGCACAGATACAGAGAGAATGTGTAAACTCCATACAGACAGTCACCGGGAGTTAGAATCAAACCACTGAGGCACCGTGCTGTCCTCTCTCCCTGGATGTCATGCCATCTAACCTTTTACTAAGCAGTCTCCCATGTGAAACCGTCTCATCTGTCTCCTTGGTCATCCCTTCAAAAGCTCTATCAAGTTGGACCCATCATTTCCACAAACAAAGCCAAGCTGACCATCCCTAATCAATTCTTGCTTTTCCAAATGCATGTAAGTTGTCTCTCAGAATGTCCTCCAACAGCTGACCCCCCACTGCCATCAGGCTCACAGCTCCATAGTTCAATGGCTGTACCTTGCAGCCTTACTTCAATAATGGCCCATCATTAATCACCCTCCAGTCTTCAGGCCCCTCACCCGTTGTCACTGATCGGTCCATCTGACAAGACCATCTCCATCCTTCTGTAACCTAAGGCTATCCTCCTCAGTATTTATCACCCAACCAATCTTCGCATCATTCATGAGCCCAATGATTAACCATCCACCATTCAAACCTAAATCTTTTCTATCAGCCACATCAGCAAGACCCCAACAGTGAGACATGAACGGACAGAGATTTCTCATTGGGCCGTCACTGTCTGCTTCCTGCCACTCAGCATTCTGCGCCAAATTCCTTGGATCTTGAGTTTTTATGTTCACTATCAGATTCCGGTATGGATCCTGATAAAAGCCTGACTGACCTCCAAGCAGGCGACAGGAAAGTATTGCCCTTATTTACAGACCTGGTCACCTCCTTAAACAGTGCAATCCCATTGGTCAGACCTGACCTCCCCTTAACAGAACCATTCTGACTGTTCTTCCTGAACTCCAGTCTCTTTAAATGCTGATTAATTCTATCTCCCAAAATTGCTTCCAACAGACGTCCCACCCACGATATTAGCCTGACCGGCCTGGAGCTGCCTGGTATATCCCATGCTCCTTCTTGAATAACAGTACCACATGGTCAGTCTGCAGACAACTCTCCTGTGGCCAGAGAGGATTTGAAAATGTTTGCTCGTGTACCTGCTACTTCCTCCATCACCTCATTCGGTAAACTGAGATACATTTCCACCGTCTTTGGAGATTTATTGGGTTGTAAGAAGGCCAGACCACTCAGAACCATCTCTCTCTATATATATGCTTATTCATTTAATTGTGTCACAGAGCATCTCCACGATTTATTATCAACCCTGTCCCAGTGAGCACTGACAAAATGCATCCATTCACTACACCCTCTGGGTCCATGCACAAACTCTCACTGTGTTCCACAACCTACTCTTTCTCTCATTATCAATTCACCCTTAATGTCACTGTAAGGAACTTTCAGGTTTTTATTTCCACTCTTAGCCCTCCTCTCTCCCAGGCAATTACCCTGCAATACGGTTTGGAGGAGTGTGGATGTCAGTCTGGAAGTGGATGAGCATTGGGAAGCTCAGAAATAAGAAACACACACCTGTGCTGAGTGTGGGGCAGTGGGATCCATTTGGGATTTGCACACGGAAGCTGAGGAATAAACCTCAGCCCTGCAGCATGAAAATATCCCTTTGAGCTGGCAGGTCAGTCACGTGAAACGAACCCTCCAACCCTGGGAAAAGAGGATGTAACCTCTTCAAGTTCAAAAACCAAATGAAGACGGTCTGTTTGAACACAGTCTCTGGAATCTGGACACGGGAATCATTGCTGAGCAGGGTCTGTAGGACGCAGAAGCAGCAATGTACTGAACAATTCCAGATATTCCTCGTAGACCACAAGACATGAGAGCAGAAACTAGGCCATTCAGCCCATCTGACAGTGTGGCACTCACTCAGTACTGACTCTCTTACAATGCAGGTATCCCCCAGCCTGATGCGCTGACAGTGCAGCACTCCCTCAGTACTGACCCACTGACAGTGCAGCATGCCCTCAGTACTGACCCTCTGACTGTGCTGCACTCCCTCCACACTGATCCTCTGACAATGGTGCAATCCCTCCATATTGACCCTCTGACAGTGCAGCCCTCCCTCAGTACTGACCCTCTGACAGTCCAGCACTCCCTCAGTACTGACCCTCTGACAGTCCAGCACTCCCTCAGTACTGACCCTCTGACAATGCTGCAATCCCTTAGTACTGACCCTCCGACAGTGCAGCTCTCCCACAGTTCAGACCCTCTGACAGTGCAGCAATTCATCAGTACTGAACCTCTGAGTGTAGCACTCTCTGGACTGATCCTCTTACAGTGCAGCATTCCCTCAATACTGACCCTCTGACAGTGCGGCACTCCCACAGTACTGACCGTTTGATAGTGTAGCACTTTCTCTGTTCTGACCCTCCGACAGTGCAGCACTCCCTCAGTACTGATCCTCTGACACTGCAGCACTCCCTCAGTACTGATCCTCTGACACTGCTGCACTCCCTCCACACTGAACCTCTGACAATGCTGCACTCCCTCCATACTGACCCTCTGACAGTGCAGCACTGCCTCAGTACTGATCCTCTGACAATGCTGCACTCCCTCCACACTGATCCTCTGACAATGGTGCACTCCCTCCATACTGACTCTCTGACATTGCAGCACTCCTTCCACACTGACCCTCTGACAATGCTGCACTCCCTCCACACTGACCCTCTGACAGTGCAGCACGCCCTCCACACTGACCCTCTGAAACAACACTCCCTCAGAACTGACACACTGACCGTGTAGCGCTCCCTCAGTAATGACCCTTTGACTGTCCATCACCCTCTCAGTACTGACCCTCTGGCAATTCGGCAATCACTCAGTACTGACTGTCCGACACATAGTGTGGCGCTCCATCAGTACTGACCCCCTCACAGCGCAGTGATCACTCAGTACTAACCACCTCAGAGGGTGGCGCTCCACCAGTAGTAACCCTCTCACAGTGCGACACTCTGACAGCATGGCCATCCATTAGCACTGACCCTCAGAGAGTGCGCACTTCATCATTACTGACTCTCTCACTGCATAACAATCCCCCGTCCTGACTCTCTGACAATGCTGCACTCCCTCAGTACTGATACACTGACAATGCTGCACTCCCTCCACACTGACCCTCTGGCAATGCTGCACTCCCTCCACAGTGACCCTCTGACAATGCTGCTCTCCCTCAGTACTGACCCTTCGACAGTGCAGCTCTCCCACAGTACAGATCATCTGACAGTGCAGCACTGCATCAGTACTGAACCTGAGTGTAGCACTCTCTCTGGACTGACCCTCTGACAGTGCAGCATTCCCTCAGTACTGACCCTCTGACAGTGCAGCTCTCCCAAGTTCAGACGCTTTGACAGTGCAGCACTCCCTCAGGACTGACCCTCTCACAGTGGTGCACTCCCTCAGTACTGACCCTCTGACAGTGCAGCACTCCCTCAGTACTGACCCTTTGACAGTGCACCACTCCCTCAGTACTGACCCTCTGACAGTGCACCACTTCCTCAGTACTGACCCTCTGACAGTGCTGCACTCCCTCAGTACTGACCCTCTGACAGTGCTGCACTCCCTCAGTACTGACCCTCTGACAGTGCTGCACTCCATCAGTACTGACCCTCTGACAGTGCAGCACTCCCTCAGTACTGACCCTCTGACAGTGCAGCACTCCCTCAGTACTGACCCTCTGACAATGCTGCACTCCCTCCACACTGACCCTCTGACAATGCTGCACTCCCTCCACACTGACCCTCTGACAATGCTGCACTCCCTCCACACTGATCCTCTGACAATGTTGCACTCCCTCCACACTGACCCTCTGACAATGCCCCACTCCCGCCACACTGATCCTCTGACAATGTTGCACTCCCGCCACACTGACCCTCTGACAATGCTGCGCTCCCTCCACACAGACCCTCTGACAATGGTGCGCTCCCTCCACACAGACCCTCTGACAATGGTGCACTCCCTCCATACTGACTCTCTGACATTGCAGCACTCCCTCAGTACTGACCCTCTGACAGTGCAGCTCTCCCAAGTTCAGACGCTTTGACAGTGCAGCACGCCCTCAGGACTGACCCTCTCACAGTGGTGCACTCCCTCAGTACTGACCCTCTCACAGTGCAGCACTCCCTCAGTACTGACCCTTTGACAGTGCACCACTCCCTCAGTACTGACCCTCTGACAGTGCACCACTTCCTCAGTACTGACCCTCTGACAGTGCTGCACTCCCTCAGTACTGACCCTCTGACAGTGCTGCACTCCCTCCACACTGACCCTCTGACAATGCTGCACTCCCTCAGTACTGACCCTCTGACAGTGCACCACTCCCTCAGTACTGACCCTCTGACAGTGCAGCACTGCCTCAGTACTGACCCTCTGACAGTGCAGCACTGCCTCAGTACTGACCCTCTGAAACAACACTCCCTCAGAACTGATACACTGACCGTGTAGCGCTCCCTCAGTAATGATCCTTTGACAGTCCATCACCCTCTCAGTACTGACCCTCTGGCAATGCGTCAATTACTCAGTACTGACTGTCCGACACAGTGTGGCGTTCCATCAGTACTGACACTCTCACAGCGTGGTGATCACTCAGTACTAACCACCTCAGAGTGTGGCGCTCCATCAGTAGTAACCCTCTCACAGTGCGACACTCTGACAGCATGGCCATCCATTAGCACTGACCCTCACAGAGTGCGCACTTCATCATTACTGACTCTCTCACTGCATAACAATCCCCCGTCCTGACTCTCTGACAATGCTGCACTCCCTCAGTACTGATACACTGACAATGCTGCACTCCCTCCACACTGGCCCCCTGACAGTGCTGCACTCCCTCCACACTGACCCCCTGACAGTGCTACACTCCCTCCACACTGATCCTCTGACAATGCTGCACTCCCCCACACTGATCCTCTGAATGCTGCACTCCCCCCACACTGACCCTCTGACAATGCTGGACTCCCTCCACACAGACCCTCTGACAATGCTGGACTCCCTCCACACTGACCCTCTGACAATGCTGCACTCCCTCCACACTGACCCTCTGACAATGCTGCACTCCCTCCACACTGACCCTCTGACAATGCTGCACTCCCTCCACACTGATCCTCTGATAGTGATGCACTCCCTCAGTACTGACTCTCTGACAGTGTGGAAGTGACCCTGTACTGACCCTCCGACAGTGTGGCCCAATCTCATGAAAATACCTCTGACAGTGCAGCTCTCCCTCAGAACTGACTCTGACAGTGCAGCTCTCCTTCCGTACTGACCCTCTGACAGTGCAGCACTCCCTCAGTATTGAACTTTGGATAGTGCATGCTCCCTCAGTACTGACCCTCCGACAGTGCAGCACTCCCTCAGTACTGACCCTCCGACAGTGCAGCACTCCCTCAGCACTGACCCTCTTTTTTCTATTTCATGTAGTGTTGTGGAAACTTTGAGTCATAGGGTTTGCAGTTTCTGAAGAAGCATGAGCGAGACACACAGTCCAAGCCCTGTCTGAAACTCTCTGTAATAGACTATTCAGAGGCACAGAGTCACAGAGGTGCACAGCTTGGAAACAGTCCTTCCTGTCCAACGCGACCATACCAACCAGATATTCTCATCTCATTTCATTCCATTTGCTAGCACTTGGCTGATATCCCTCTAAACCCTTCCTATTCACATACTCATCCTGATGGCTTTCAAATGTCACAATTGTACCAGCCCCCATCACTTCCTCTGGCAGCTACCTGCATGCCCTTGAATAAGTGCTCAAACATTCATACTGTCGATACAAACTCCAATAAACACCAACCTACAAAAGGCTATCAATGTCATCTTCAACCCACCCTTTGCTTCATCGTTGTGCTGATTGCAGCACAGGTACAGAAACAGTCTTAGTGACCATCCACCGTCACCCTGTAATAAACTTATTTTCAAATGGGGCTTGCATGTGATTCCCACCCCCTCTAATAGTTACCTGGAAGGTGGGGGTGAGCTGTACTCTCCTTACTGCAGTCCTTGGGTGTCCCACAGTGATGTTAGGGAGGGAGCTCCAGGATTTTGACCTGAACCATGTAAAGAGCTCTCTTCCTGGAGTGCCTTTTTAAAGTTGGGAAGTTAGTATAGACCAGGAGGACCCGAGAGCTGCTGTCCTGTCAGAGAGAGAGGCCTGGTGGGTCACACACCTCAGGTGAGGGGCGAGGTTGAGAAGTTGGGGCCTTCATGGTAATTTCAGACATGATAGAGATTGAGCCAACAGTGTTGGCATCACGAACCTGTTAGCTGAGGTAACTGACCCCCCTTTGTAGCAGAGGGGTTCAATCCCTTGAACAGAGCAAGCTGGAGAATTCAACACTAAAACCAATCTGTACGGATGCACTGGAGACCTGAAACATCAATACAGAGATTGCTGAAGAAGCTAAGCATGTCCGGCAGCATCTCTGATGGGAGAGGGAGAAAGAGACAGACAGAGTTCACCTTTCAATCCAGTGATTTCTGCGGGAAAGCTCCTTCAGAACAGACCGTTTTGAGGAAGGGTCCCTTGAAATGTGAATTGTTCCTCTCTCTCCTCACCGTTGTTACTGAATATCCCCAGCCATCTGTTTGCTTGAGAATTTGATCTGAGCTGATCCAAGCGTCACTGAGTCATTCAGTCTGTGCTCAATGCCCTGAGGCTGCTTCTGCTGAAAGTTGACAAACAGGTTTACGAGGTGTTCTGGGGATAAACATACTGGGGGATGGTTTCTAAGGTATTGAGGGAGCACTACCTGTCAGTACAGGGTGCAGATGGTCGAAAGGTACAGATACACTTCATAGATCATAGGACAGTACAGCACAGAACAGGCCCTTCAGCACACGATGTTGTGCCGACCAATGATCCTTATGGAACATAAACTTAATGTACAAACCCTCACATTTCTGTGACCATATGCATGTCCAGCAGTCTCTTAAATGTCCCCAATGACCTCGCTTCCACAACTGCTGCTAGCAACGCATTCCATGCTCTCACAACTCTCTGTGTAAAGAACCCGCCTCTGACATCCCCTCTATACTTTCCTCCAACCAGTTTAAAACTATGACCCCTCGTGTTAGCCATTTCTGCCCTGGGGAAATAGTCTCTGGCTATCAACTTTATCTATGCATCTCATTATCCTGTACACCTCAATTAGGTCCCCTCTCCTCCTCCTTTTCTGCAATGAAAAAAGTTCGAGCTCAGTCAACCTCTCTTCGTAAGATAAGCCCTCCAGTCCAGGCAGCATCCTGGCAAACCTCCTCTGAACCCTCTCCAAAGCATCCACACCTTTCCTATAATAGGGTGACCAGAACTGGACGCAGTATTCCAAGTGCAGTCGAACCAAAGTTTTATAGAGCTGCAACAAGATCTCACGGTTCTTAAACTCAATCCCCCTGTTAATGAAAGCCACAACACCATATGCTTTCTTAACAACCCTGTCCTCTTGGGTAGCCATTTTAAGGGATCTATGTACCTGCACACCAACATCCCTCTGTTCCTCCACCCTGCCAAGAATCCTATCCTTAATCCTGTACTCAGCTTTCAAGTTCGACCTTCCAACATGCATCACCTCGCATTTATCCAGGTTGAACTCCATCTGCCACCTCTCAGTCCATCTCTGCATCCTGTCAATGTCCCGCTGCAGCCTACAACATCCCTCTCTATACTGTCAACGATACCTCCAACCTCTAGGTCATCTGAAAACTTGCTGACCCATCCTTCAATCCCCACATCCAAGTCATTAACAAAAATTACAAACAGTAGAGGCCCAAGGACAGAGCCCTGTGGAACACCACTCACCACAGACTTCCAGGTAGAATATCTTCCTTCCACTACCTCTCGCTGTCTTCTGTTGGCCGGCCAATTCTGTATCCAAACAGAATTTCCCTGTATCCCATTCCTCCTGATCTTCTGAACAAGCCTACCATGGGGAACCTTATCAAATGCCTTACTGAAGTCCATATACACAACATCCACTGCTCGACCCTCATCAACCTGTCTAGTAACATCCTCAAAAAACTCAATAAGATTTGTGAGGCATGATCTGCCCCTCACAAAGCCGTGCTGACTGCATTTAATCAAACCACGCTCTTCCAGATGGTCATAAATCCGATCCCTCAGAATCCTTTCTAACTGCTTGCAGATGACAGACGTGAGACTGACTGGTCTGTAATTGCCAGGGATTTCCCTAATTCCTTTCTTGAAGAGAGGAATTACATTTGCCTCCCTCCAGTCCCCTGGTGAGGGTTGGGCTGGAGGCGGTGTGCAGACGGCGGTGAAGTTCAGGTTTGGGGTGGTGTGTGGACGACGGTGAGGGATATGCTTGGGGCGGTGTGTGTACAGTGGTGAGTATCAGGCTGGGGGCGGTTTGAGATGGAGGTGAGGATCAGGCTGAGGTCAGTGTTTGGACGTCAGTGTGGGTCAGGCTGGGGGCAGTGGTTGGATGGTGGTGATGATCAGGCTGGTGCCGGCTTGTGGGCAGCGGTGAGGGTCAGGCTGAGGGCAGTGGGTGGATAGTGGTCAGGGTCAGGCTGGGGCGGTGTGTGGGTGGTAGTTAGGGTCAGGCTGGGGGCGGTGTGTGGGTGGTAGTGAGGGTCAGGCTGGGTGCGGTGAGTGGATGGCAGTGAGGGTCAGGCTGGGGTGGTGTGTGGGTGGTAGTGAGGGTCAGGCTGGGTACGGTGCGTGGGTGGTAGTGAGGGCCAGTCTGGGGGCGATGTGTGGGCAGTAGTGAGGGTCAGGCTCGAGGCGGTGTGTGGATGGAGGTGAGGGTCAGGCTGGGGGCAGTGCGTGGGTGGCAGTGACGGTCAGGCTGAGTGCGGTGAGCAGGTGACAGTGTGGGTCAGGCTGGGGGCGGTGTGTAGGTGGTAGTGAGGGTCAGGCTGGGGGCGGTGTGTGGGTGGCAGTGACGGTCAGGCTGGGGGTGGTGTGTGGCTGGTAGTGAGGGTCAGCCTGGGGGTGGTGTGTGGCTGGTAGTGAGGGTCAGCCTGGGGGCGCTGTGTGGATCGTGGTGAGGTTCAGGCGGGGGGGGTGTGTGGGTGGTAGTGAGGGTCAGGTTGGGGGCGGTGTGTGGGTGACAGTGGGGGTCAGGCTGGGGGCGGTGTGTGGGTGGTAGTGAGGGTCAGGCTGGGGGCGCTGTGTGGGTGGTAGTGATGGTCAGGCTGGGCGCGGTGTGTGGTTGGAGGTGAGGGTCAGGCTTGGGGCGGTGTGTGGGCGGCATTGAGGGTCAGGCTGGGTGCGGTGTGTGGATGGAGGTGAGGGTCAGTCTGGGGGCGGTGTGTGGGTGGTAGTGAGGGTCAGGCTGGGGGCGGTGTGTGGGTGGTAGTGACGGTCAGGCTGGGGGTGGTGTGAGGGTGGTAGTGAGGGTCAGGCTGGGGGCGGTGTGTGGCTGGTAGTGAGGGTCAGCCTGGGGGCGCTGTGTGGGTGGTAGTGATGGTCAGGCTGGGCGCGGTGTGTGGTTGGAGGTGAGGGTCAGGCTGGGGGCGCTGTGTGGGTGGTAGTGATGGTCAGGCTGGGCGCGGTGTGTGGTTGGAGGTGAGGGTCAGGCTGGGGGCGCTGTGTGGGTGGCGGTGAGGGTCAGGCTGGGTGCGGTGTGTGGATGGAGGTGAGGGTCAGTTGCGGGGCGGTGTGTGGGTTGTAGTGAGGGTCAGGCTGGCGGTGGTCTGTGTAACGCAGTGAGGGTCAGGCTGGAGACGGTGTGTGGGTGGTAGTGAGGGTCAGGATGGGGGCGTTGTGTGGGTGGCGGTGAGGGTCAGGCTGGGTGCGATTTGTGGGCGGTAGTGAGGGTCAGGCTGGGGGCAGTGTGTGGGCGGTAGTGAGGGTCAGGATGGCGGCGGTGTGTGGGTGGCAGTGAGGGTCAGACTGTGTGCGGTGTGGGCGGAGAGGTTCAGGCCGGGGGCGGTGAGTGGGTGGTAGTGAGGGTCAGGCTGGGGACGGTGAGTGGGTGGTAGTGAGGGTCAGGCTGGGGGCGGTGTGTGGGTGGCAGTGAGGGTCAGGCTGGGGGCGGTGTGTGGGTGGTAGTGAGGGTCAGGCTGGGTGCGGTGTGTGGGTGGTAGTGAGGGTCAGGCTGGGGGCGGTGTGTGGGTGGTAGTGAGGGTCAGGGTGGGTGCGGTGTGTGCGTGGTAGTGAGGGTCAGGACGGAGGCGGTGTGTGGGTGGCAGTGAGGGTCAGGCTGACGGCGGTGTTTGGGTGGCAGTGAGGGTCAGGCTGGGGTCGGTGTGTGTGTGGTAGTGAGCGTCAGGCTGGGGGTGATGTGTGGGTGGCGGTGAGGGTCAGGCTGGCGGTGGTGTGTGTGACGCAGTGACGGTCAGGCTGGGTGCGTTGTGTGGGTGGTAGTGAGGGTCAGGCTGGGGTGATGTGTGGGTGGCAGTGAGGGTCAGGCTGTGGCGGTGTGTGGGCGGTAGTGAGGGTTAGGCTGGGGTGAAGTGTGGGTGGCAGTGGGGGTCAGGCTGGGGGCGGTGTGTGGGTGGCAGTGAGTGTCAGGCTGGGGACGGAGTGTGGGTGGTAGTGAGGGTCAGGCTGGGGACGGAGTGTGGGTGGTAGTGAGGGTCAGGCTGGGAGTGGTGTGTGGGTGGTAGTGAGGGTCAGGCTCGGGGCGATTTGTGGGGGGCAGTGAGGGTCAGGCTGGCGGCGGTATGTGGGTGGTAGTGAGGTTCAGGCTGGGGGAAGTGTTTGGGTGGTTGTGCGGGTCAGGCTGTTGGCGGTGTGTGGGTGGAGGTGAGGGTCAGGCTGAGGGCAGTGTGTGGGTGGCAGTGATGGTCAGGCTGGGGACGGTGAGTGGGTGGTAGTGTGGGTCAGGATGGGGGCGTTGTGTGGGTGGCGGTGAGGGTCAGGCTGGGTGCGATTTGTGGGCGGTAGTGAGGGTCAGGCTGGGGACGGTGAGTGGGTGGTAGTGGTGGTCAGGCTGGGGGCGGTGTGTGGGTGGCAGTGAGGGTCAGGCTGGGGGCGGTGTGTGGGTGGTAGTGAGGGCCAGGCTGGGGGCGGTGTTTGGGTGGTAGTGAGGGTCAGGCTGTTGGCGGTGTGTGGGTGGAGGTGATGGTCAGGCTGAGGGCAGTGTGTGGGTGGCAGTGATGGTCAGGCTGGGGGCAGTGTATGGGTAGAGGTGAGGGTCAGGCTGGGTGCGATTTGTGGGCGGTAGTGAGGGTCAGGCTGGGGGCGGTGTGTGAGTGGCAGTGAGGGCCAGGCTGGGGGCGGTGTTTGGGTGGTAGTGAGGGACAGGCTGGGGGCGGTGAGTGGGTTGTAGTGAGGGTCAGGCTGGGGGCGGTGTGTGTGTGGTAGTGAGGGTCAGGCTGGGGGTGGCGTGTGGGTGTCGGTGAGGGTCAGGCTGGGGGCGGTGAGTGGGTTGTAGTGAGGGTCAGGCTGGGGTTGGTGTGTGGGTGGCGGTGAGGGTCAGGCTGGGGGCGGTGAGTGGACGGCATGTTGGTCAGGCTAGGGGTGGTGAGTGGGTGGTAGTGAGGGTCTGGCTGGGGGCAGTGGGTGGTAGTGAGGGTCAGGCTGGGGGTGGTGTGTGCATGGCAGTGAGGGTCAGGCTGGTGGTGCTGTGTGGGTGGTAGTGGGGGTCAGGCTGGGGACGGTGAGTGGGTGGTAGTGTGGGTCAGGCTGGGGGCGGTGTGTGGGTGGTAGTGAGGGTCTGGCTGGGGGCGGTGGGTGGTAGTGAGGGTCAGGCTGGGGGCGGTGTGTGCATGGCAGTGAGGGTCAGGCTGGTGGTGCTGTGTGGGTGGTAGTGAGGGTCAGGCTGGGGGCGGTGTGTGGGTGGTAGTCAGGGTCAGGCTGGGGTGATGTGTGGGTGGCAGTGAGGGTTAGGCTGTGGCGGTGTGTGGGCGGTGGTGAGGGTTAGGCTGGGGTGATGTGTGGGTGGCAGTGGGGGTCAGGCTGGGGGCGGTGTGTTTGTGGCAGTGAGGGTCAGTCTGGGGGCGGTGTGTGGGTGGTAGTGAGGGTCAGGCTGGGGACGGTGTGTGGGTGGTAGTGAGGGTCAGGCTGGCGGCGATGTGTGGGTGGTAGTGAGGGTCAGGCTGGGGGCGATTTGTCGGGGACAGTGAGGGTCAGGCTGGCGGCGGTGTGTGGGTGGCAGTGTGGTTCAGGCTGGGGGCAGTGTGTGGGTGGTAGTGCGGGTCAGGCTGGTGGCGGTGTGTGGGTGGAGGTGAGGGTCAGGCTGAGGGCATTTTTTGGTGGCAGTGATGGTCAGGCTGGGGGCAGTGTATGGGTAGAGTTGAGGGTCAGGCTGGGGGCGGTGTGTGGGTGGCAGTGAGGGTCAGGCTGGGGGCAGTGTGTGGGTGGTAGTGAGGGTCAGGCTGGGGGCGGTGTGTGGGTAGAGGTGAGGGTCAGGCTGGGGGCGGTATGTGGGTGGTAGTGAGGGTCTGGCTGGGGGCAGTGTGTGGGCGGTAGTGAGGGTCAGGCTGGGGGCGGTGTGTGAGTGGTCGTGAGGGTCAGGCTCGGGGCGGTGTGGGAGTGTCAGTGAGGGCCAGGCTGGGGGTGGTGTTTGGGTGTTAGTGAGGGTCAGGCTGGGGGCGGTGAGTGGGTTGTAGTGAGGGTCAGGCTGGGGGCGGTGTGTGGGTGGAGGTGAGGGTCAGGCTGGGGGCGGTGTGTGGGTGGCAGTGAGGGTCAGGCTAGGGGTGGTGTGTGGGTGGCAGTGAGGGTCAGGATGGTGGCAGTGTGTTGGCAGTGAGGGTCAGGCTGAGTTTGGTGGGTGGGCGGCAGTGAGGGTCAGGCTGGCGGTGGGGTGTGTGTGGTAGTGAGGGTCAGGCTGGGGGTGGCGTGTGGGTGGCGGTGAGGGTCAGGCTGGGGGTGGTGAGTGGTTTGTAGTGAGGGTCAGGCTGGGTGCGGAGTATGGGTGGTATTGAGGGTCAGGCAGTGGGTGGTGTGTGGGTGGCGGTGAGGGTCAGGCTGGGGGCGGTGTGTGGGTGGTAGTGAGGGTCAGGCTGGGGGCGGTGAGTGGACGGCATGAGGGTCAGGCTGGGGGTGGTGAGTGGGTTGTAGTGAGGGTCTGGCTGGGGGCATTGGGTGGTAGTGAGGGTCAGGCTGGGGGCGGTGTGTGCATGGCAGTGAGGGTCAGGCTGGTGGTGCTGTGTGGGTGGTAGTGGGGGTCAGGCTGGGAACGGTGCGTGGGTTGTAATGAGGGTCAGGCTGGGGGCGGTGTGTGGGTGGTAGTGAGGGTCTGGCTGGGTGCGGTGTGTGAGTGGCAGTGAGGGTCAGGCTGGGGGCGGTGTGTGGGTTGCAGTGAGGGTCAGGCTGGGGGCGGTGTGTGGGTGGTAGTGAGGGTCAGGCTGGGGTGATGTGTGGGTGGCAGTGAGGGTCAGGCTGTGGCGGTGTGTGGGCGGTAGTGAGGGTTAGGCTGGGGTGAAGTGTGGGTGGCAGTGGGGGTCAGGCTGGGGGCGGTGTGTGGGTGGCAGTGAGTGTCAGGCTGGGGACGGAGTGTGGGTGGTAGTGAGGGTCAGGCTGGGGACGGAGTGTGGGTGGTAGTGAGGGTCAGGCTGGGAGTGGTGTGTGGGTGGTAGTGAGGGTCAGGCTCAGGGCGATTTGTGGGGGGCAGTGAGGGTCAGGCTGGCGGCGGTATGTGGGTGGTAGTGAGGTTCAGGCTGGGGGCAGTGTTTGGGTGGTTGTGCGGGTCAGGCTGTTGGCGGTGTGTGGGTGGAGGTGAGGGTCAGGCTGAGGGCAGTGTGTGGGTGGCAGTGATGGTCAGGCTGGGGGCAGTGTATGGGTAGAGGTGAGGGTCAGGCTGGGAGCGGTGTGTGGGTGGCAGTGAGGGTCAGGCTGGGGGCAGTGTGTGGGTGGTAGTGAGGGTCAGGCTGGGGGCGGTGTGTGGGTAGAGGTGAGGGTCAGGCTGGGGGCGGTGTGTGGGTTGTAGTGAGGGTCAGGCTGGGGGTGGCGTGTGGGTGGCGGTGAGGGTCAGGCTGGGGGCGGTGAGTGGGTTGTAGTGAGGGTCAGGCTGGGGGCGGAGTGTGGGTGGTAGTGAGGGTCAGGCTGGGGGTGGTGTGTGGGTGGCGGTGAGGGTCAGGCTGGGGGCGGTGTGTGGGTGGTAGTGAGGGTCAGGCTGGGGGCGGTGAGTGGACGGCATGAGGGTCAGGCTGGGGGTGGTGAGTGGGTGGTAGTGAGGGTCTGGCTGGGGGCAGTGGGTGGTAGTGAGGGTCAGGCTGGGGGTGGTGTGTGCATGACAGTGAGGGTCAGGCTGGTGGTGCTGTGTGGGTGGTAGTGGGGGTCAGGCTGGGGACGGTGAGTGGGTGGTAGTGAGGGTCAGGCTGGGGACGGTGTGTGGGTGGTAGTGAGGGTCAGGCTGGCGGCGATGTGTGGGTGGTAGTGAGGGTCAGGTGGGGGCGATTTGTCGGGGACAGTGAGGGTCAGGCTGGCGGCGGTGTGTGGGTGGCAGTGTGGTTCAGGCTGGGGGCAGTGTGTGGGTGGTAGTGCGGGTCAGGCTGGTGGCGGTGTGTGGGTGGAGGTGAGGGTCAGTCTGAGGGCATTTTTTGGTGGCAGTGATGGTCAGGCTGGGGGCAGTGTATGGGTAGAGTTGAGGGTCAGGCTGGGGGCGGTGTGTGGGTGGCAGTGAGGGTCAGCCTGGGGGCAGTGTGTGGGTGGTAGTGAGGGTTAGGCTGGGGGCGGTGTGTGGGTAGAGGTGAGGGTCAGGCTGGGGGCGGTATGTGGGTGGTAGTGAGGGTCTGGCTGGGGGCAGTGTGTGGGCGGTAGTGAGGGTCAGGCTGGGGGCGGTGTGTGAGTGGTCGTGAGGGTCAGGCTCGGGGCGGTGTGGGAGTGTCAGTGAGGGCCAGGCTGGGGGTGGTGTTTGGGTGTTAGTGAGGGTCAGGCTGGGGGCGGTGAGTGGGTTGTAGTGAGGGTCAGGCTGGGGGCGGTGTGTGGGTGGAGGTGAGGGTCAGGCTGGGGGCGGTGTGTGGGTGGCAGTGAGGGTCAGGCTAGGGGTGGTGTGTGGGTGGCAGTGAGGGTCAGGATGGTGGCAGTGTGTTGGCAGTGAGGGTCAGGCTGAGTTTGGTGGGTGGGCGGCAGTGAGGGTCAGGCTGGCGGTGGGGTGTGTGTGGTAGTGAGGGTCAGGCTGGGGGTGGCGTGTGGGTGGCGGTGAGGGTCAGGCTGGGGGTGGTGAGTGGTTTGTAGTGAGGGTCAGGCTGGGTGCGGAGTGTGGGTGGTATTGAGGGTCAGGCAGTGGGTGGTGTGTGGGTGGCGGTGAGGGTCAGGCTGGGGGCGGTGTGTGGGTGGTAGTGAGGGTCAGGCTGGGGGCGGTGAGTGGACGGCATGAGGGTCAGGCTGGGGGTGGTGAGTGGGTTGTAGTGAGGGTCTGGCTGGGGGCATTGGGTGGTAGTGAGGGTCAGGCTGGGGGCGGTGTGTGCATGGCAGTGAGGGTCAGGCTGGTGGTGCTGTGTGGGTGGTAGTGGGGGTCAGGCTGGGAACGGTGCGTGGGTTGTAATGAGGGTCAGGCTGGGGGCGGTGTGTGGGTGGTAGTGAGGGTCTGGCTGGGTGCGGTGTGTGAGTGGCAGTGAGGGTCAGGCTGGGGGCGGTGTGTGGGTAGCAGTGAGGGTCAGGCTGGGGGCGGTGTGTGGGTGGTAGTGAGGGTCAGGCTGGGGTGATGTGTGGGTGGCAGTGAGGGTCAGGCTGTGGCGGTGTGTGGGAGGTAGTGAGGGTTAGGCTGGGGTGAAGTGTGGGTGGCAGTGGGGGTCAGGCTGGGGGCGGTGTGTGGGTGGCAGTGAGTGTCAGGCTGGGGGCGGTGTGTGGGTGGTAGTGAGGGTCAGGCTGGGGACGGAGTGTGGGTGGTAGTGAGGGTCAGGCTGGGAGTGGTGTGTGGGTGGTAGTGAGGGTCAGGCTCGGGGCGATTTGTGGGGGGCAGTGAGGGTCAGGCTGGCGGCGGTATGTGGGTGGTAGTGAGGTTCAGGCTGGGGGCAGTGTTTGGGTGGTTGTGCGGGTCAGGCTGTTGGCGGTGTGTGGGTGGAGGTGAGGGTCAGGCTGAGGGCAGTGTGTGGGTGGCAGTGATGGTCAGGCTGGGGGCAGTGTATGGGTAGAGGTGAGGGTCAGGCTGGGAGCGGTGTGTGGGTGGCAGTGAGGGTCAGGCTGGGGGCAGTGTGTGGGTGGTAGTGAGGGTCAGGCTGGGGGCGGTGTGTGGGTAGAGGTGAGGGTCAGGCTGGGGGCGGTGTGTGGGTGGTAGTGAGGGTCAGGCTGGGGGTGGCGTGTGGGTGGCGGTGAGGGTCAGGCTGGGGGCGGTGAGTGGGTTGTAGTGAGGGTCAGGCTGGGGGCGGAGTGTGGGTGGTAGTGAGGGTCAGGCTGGGGGTGGTGTGTGGGTGGCGGTGAGGGTCAGGCTGGGGGCGGTGTGTGGGTGGTAGTGAGGGTCAGGCTGGGGGCGGTGAGTGGACGGCATGAGGGTCAGGCTGGGGGTGGTGAGTGGGTGGTAGTGAGGGTCTGGCTGGGGGCAGTGGGTGGTAGTGAGGGTCAGGCTGGGGGTGGTGTGTGCATGACAGTGAGGGTCAGGCTGGTGGTGCTGTGTGGGTGGTAGTGGGGGTCAGGCTGGGGACGGTGAGTGGGTGGTAGTGTGGGTCAGGATGGGGGCGTTGTGTGGGTGGCGGTGAGGGTCAGGCTGGGTGCGATTTGTGGGCGGTAGTGAGGGTCAGGCTGGGGACGGTGAGTGGGTGGTAGTGGTGGTCAGGCTGGGGGCGGTGTGTGGGTGGCAGTGAGGGTCAGGCTGGGGGCGGTGTGTGGGTGGTAGTGAGGGCCAGGCTGGGGGCGGTGTTTGGGTGGTAGTGAGGGTCAGGCTGTTGGCGGTGTGTGGGTGGAGGTGATGGTCAGGCTGAGGGCAGTGTGTGGGTGGCAGTGATGGTCAGGCTGGGGGCAGTGTATGGGTAGAGGTGAGGGTCAGGCTGGGTGCGATTTGTGGGCGGTAGTGAGGGTCAGGCTGGGGGCGGTGTGTGAGTGGCAGTGAGGGCCAGGCTGGGGGCGGTGAGTGGACGGCATGAGGGTCAGGCTGGGGGTGGTGAGTGGGTGGTAGTGAGGGTCAGGCTGGGGGCGGTGTGTGGGTGGTAGTGAGGGTCAGGCTGGGGGCGGTGAGTGGACGGCATGAGGGTCAGGCTGGGGGGTGGTGAGTGGGTTGTAGTGAGGGTCTGGCTGGGGGCATTGGGTGGTAGTGAGGGTCAGGCTGGGGGCGGTGTGTGGGTTGCAGTGAGGGTCAGGCTGGGGGCGGTGTGTGGGTGGTAGTGAGGGTCAGGCTGGGGTGATGTGTGGGTGGCCGTGAGGGTCAGGCTGTGGCGGTGTGTGGGCGGTAGTGAGGGTTAGGCTGGGGTGAAGTGTGGGTGGCAGTGGGGGTCAGGCTGGGGGCGGTGTGTGGGTGGTAGTGAGGTTCAGGCTGGGGGCAGTGTTTGGGTGGTTGTGCGGGTCAGGCTGTTGGCGGTGTGTGGGTGGAGGTGAGGGTCAGGCTGAGGGCAGTGTGTGGGTGGCAGTGATGGTCAGGCTGGGGGCAGTGTATGGGTAGAGGTGAGGGTCAGGCTGGGAGCGGTGTGTGGGTGGCAGTGAGGGTCAGGCTGGGGGCAGTGTGTGGGTGGTAGTGAGGGTCAGGCTGGGGGCGGTGTGTGGGTAGAGGTGAGGGTCAGGCTGGGGGCGGTGTGTGGGTAGAGGTGAGGGTCAGGCTGGGGGCGGTATGTGGGTGGTAGTGAGGGTCTGGCTGGGGGCAGTGTGTGGGCGGTAGTGAGGGTCAGGCTGGGGGCGGTGTGTGAGTGGTCGTGAGGGTCAGGCTCGGGGCGGTGTGGGAGTGTCAGTGAGGGCCAGGCTGGGGGTGGTGTTTGGGTGTTAGTGAGGGTCAGGCTGGGGGCGGTGAGTGGGTTGTAGTGAGGGTCAGGCTGGGGGCGGTGTGTGTGTGGTAGTGTGGGTCAGGCTGGGGGCTGTGTGTGGGTGGCAGTGAGGGTCAGGTTGGGGGCGGTGTGTGGTTGGTAGTGAGGGTCAGGCTGGTGGCGGTGGGTCGTTGGTAGTGAGGGTCAGGCTGGGGGCGGTGTGTGGTTGGTAGTGAGGGTCAGGCTGGGGGTGGTGTGTGGTTGATAGCGAGGGTTAGGCTGGGTGCGGTGTGTGGGTGGCAGTGAGGGTCAGGCTGGGGGCAATGGGTGGGTGGTAGTGAGGGTCAGGCTGGGGGCGGTGTGTGGGTGGTAGTGAGGGTCAGGCTGGGTGCGGTGTGTGGGTGGCAATGAGGGTCAGGCTGGGGGTGGTGTTTGGGGGTAGTGAGGGTCAGGCTGGGGGCGGTGAGTGGGTTGTAGTGAGGGTCAGGCTGGGGGCGGTGTGTGTGTGGTAGTGTGGGTCAGGCTGGGGGCTGTGTGTGGGTGGCAGTGAGGGTCAGGTTGGGGGCGGTGTGTGGTTGGTAGTGAGGGTCAGGCTGGTGGCGGTGGGTCGTTGGTAGTGAGGGTCAGGCTGGGGGCGGTGTGTGGTTGGTAGTGAGGGTCAGGCTGGGGGTGGTGTGTGGTTGATAGCGAGGGTCAGGCTGGGTGCGGTGTGTGGGTGGCAGTGAGGGTCAGGCTGGGGGCAATGGGTGGGTGGTAGTGAGGGTCAGGCAGGGGGCGCTGTGTGGGTGGTAGTGAGGGTCAGGCTGGGGGCGGTGTGAGGGTGGTAGTGAGGGTCAGGCTGGGGGCGGTGTGTGGGTGGTAGTGAGGGTCAGGCTGGGGGCGGTGTGTGGGTGGTAGTGAGGGTCAGGCTGGGTGCGGTGTGTGGATGGCAATGAGGGTCAGGCTAGGGGTGGTGTGTATGTGGAGGTGAGGGTCAGGCTGGGGGCGGTGTGCGGGTGGCAGTGAGGGTCAGGCTGGGGACGGTATGTGGGTGGCGGTGAGGGTCAGGCTGGGGGCGGTGTGTAGGTGGTAGTGAGGGTCAGGCTGGGGGCGTTGTGTGGGTGGAGGTGAGGGTCAGGCTGTGGGTGGTGTGTGGGTGGCGGAGAGGTTCAGGCTGGGGGCAGTGAGTGGGTGGTAGTGAGGGTCAGGCTGGGTGCGGTGTGGGGTGGTAGTGAGGGTCAGGCTGGGGACCGTGTGTGGGTGGTAGTGAGGGTCAGGCTGGGGGCGGTGTGTGTGTGGTAGTGAGGGTCAGGCTGGGGGCGGTGTGTGGGTGGAGATGAGGGTCAGGCTGGGGGCGGTGTGTGGGTGGTAGTGAGGGTCAGGCTGGGGGCAGTGTATGGGTGGTAGTGAGGGTCAGGCTGGGGGCGGTGTGTGGGTGGCAGTGAGGGTCAGGCTGGGGGCGGTGTGTGGGTAGAGGTGAGGGTCAGTCTGGGGGCGGTGTGTGGGTGGCAGTGAGGGTCAGGCTGGGGGCAGTGTGTGGGTGGTAGTGAGGGTCAGGCTGGGCGCAGTGTGTGGGTGGTAGTGAGGGTCTGGCTGGGGGCAGTGTGTGGGTGGTAGTGAGGGTCAGGCTGGGGGCGGTGAGTGGACGGCAGTGAGGGTCAGGCTGCGGGCGGTGTGGGAGTGGCAGTGAGGGCCAGGCTGGAGGCGGTGTGTGGGTGGTAGTGAGGGTCAGGCTGGGGGCGGTGAGTGGGTGGCAGTGAGGGTCAGGCTGGGGGCGGTGTGTGGGTGGTAGTGTGGGTCAGGCTGGGGGCTGTGTGTGGGTGGCAGTGAGGGTCAGGCTGGGGGCTGTGTGTGGTTGGTAGTGAGGGTCAAGCTGGGGGCGGTGAGTGGGTGGTAGTGAGGTTCAGGCTGGGGGCGGTGTGTGGGTGGTAGTGACGGTCAGGCTGGGGACCGTGTGTGGGTGGTAGTGAGGTTCAGGCTGGGGGCGGTGTGGGGTGGTAGTGAGGGTCAGGCTGGGGACCGTGTGTGGGTGGTAGTATGGGTCAGGCTGGGGGCGGTGTGTGTGTGGTAGTGAGGGTCAGGCTGGGGGCGGTGTGTGGTTGGTAGTGAGGGTCAGGCTGGGGGTGGTGTGTGGTTGATGGCGAGGGTCAGGCTGGGTGCGGTGTTTGGGTGGCAGTGAGGGTCAGGCTGGGGGCAATGGTTGGGTGGTAGTGAGGGTCAGGCAGGGGGCGCTGTGTGGGTGGTAGTGAGGGTCAGGCTGGGGGCGCTGTGTGGGTGGTAGTGATGGTCAGGCTGGGTCGGTGTGTGGTTGGAGGTGAGGGTCAGGCTGGGGGCGGTGTGTGGGCGGCATTGAGGGTCAGGCTGGGTGCGGTGTGTGGATGGCAGTGAGGGTCAGGCTAGGGGTGGTGTGTGTGTGGAGGTGAGGGTCAGGCTGGGGGCGGTGTGTGGGTGGCAGTGAGGGTCAGGCTGGCGGTGGTGTGTGTGACGCAATGAGGGCCAGGCTGGGGGCGGTGTGTGGGTGGTAGTGTGGGTCAGGCTGGGGGCTGTGTGTGGGTGGCAGTGAGGGTCAGGCTGGGTGCTGTGTGTGGGTGGTAGTGAGGTTCAGGCTGGGGGCGGTGTGTGGGTGGCAGAGAGGTTCAGGTTGGGGGCGGTGTGTGGGTGGCAGTGAGGGTCAGGCTGGGGGCGGTGTGTGGTTGGTAGTGAGGGTCAGGCTGGGGGTGGTGTGTGGTTGATAGCGAGGGTCAGGCTGGGTGCGGTGTTTGGGTGGCAGTGAGGGTCAGGCTGGGGGCAATGGTTGGGTGGTAGTGACGTCAGGCTGGGGGCGGTGAGTGTGTGGTAGTGAGGGTCAGGCTTGGGGTGGTGTGTGGGTGGCGGTGAGGGTCAGGCTGGGGGCGGTGTGTGGGTGGTAGTGAGGGTCAGGCTGGGGGCGGTGAGTGGACGGCATGAGGGTCAGGCTGGAGATGGTGAGTGGGTGGTAGTGAGGGTCTGGCTGGGGGCAGTGGGTGGTAGTGAGGGTCAGGCTGGGGTGCTGTGTGGGTGGTAGTGGGGGTCAGGCTGGGGACGGTGAGTGGGTGGTAGTGAGGGTCAGGCTGTGGGTGGTGTGTGGGTGGCGGAGAGGTTCAGGCTGGGGGCGGTGAGTGGGTGGTAGTGAGGGTCAGGCTGGGGGCAGTGTTGGTTGGTAGTGAGGGTCAGGCTGGGGGCGATTTGTGGGTGGCAGTGAGGGTCAGGATGGGGGCGGTGTGTGGGTGGTAGTGAGGGTCAGGCTGGTGGTGCTGTGTGGGTGGTAGTGAGGGTCAGGCTGGGGGCGGTGTGTGGGTGGTAGTCAGGGTCAGGCTGGGGTGATGTGTGGGTGGCAGTGAGGGTCAGGCTGTGGCGGTGTGTGGGCGGTGGTGAGGGTTAGGCTGGGGTGATGTGTGGGTGGCAGTGGGGGTCAGGCTGGGGGCGGTGTGTTTGTGGCAGTGAGGGTCAGTCTGGGGGCGGTGTGTGGGTGGTAGTGAGGGTCAGGCTGGGGACGGTGTGTGGGTGGTAGTGAGGGTCAGGCTGGCGGCGATGTGTGGGTGGTAGTGAGGGTCAGGCTGGGGGCGATTTGTCGGGGACAGTGAGGGTCAGGCTGGCGGCGGTGTGTGGGTGGCAGTGTGGTTCAGGCTGGGGGCAGTGTGTGGGTGGTAGTGCGGGTCAGGCTGGTGGCGGTGTGTGGGTGGAGGTGAGGGTCAGGCTGAGGGCATTTTTTGGTGGCAGTGATGGTCAGGCTGGGGACAGTGTATGGGTAGAGTTGAGGGTCAGGCTGGGGGCGGTGTGTGGGTGGCAGTGAGGGTCAGGCTGGGGGCAGTGTGTGGGTGGTAGTGAGGGTCAGGCTGGGGGCGGTGTGTGGGTAGAGGTGAGGGTCAGGCTGGGGGCGGTGTGGGTGGTAGTGAGGGTCTGGCTGGGGGCAGTGTGTGGGCGGTAGTGAGGGTCAGGCTGGGGGCGGTGTGTGAGTGGTCGTGAGGGTCAGGCTCGGGGCGGTGTGGGAGTGTCAGTGAGGGCCAGGCTGGGGGTGGTGTTTGGGTGTTAGTGAGGGTCAGGCTGGGGGCGGTGAGTGGGTTGTAGTGGGTGGCGGTGTGTGGGTGGAGGTGAGGGTCAGGCTGGGGGCGGTGTTTGGATGGCAGTGAGGGTCAGGCTAGGGGTGGTGTGTGGGTGGCAGTGAGGGTCAGGATGGTGGCAGTGTGTTGGCAGTGAGGGTCAGGCTGAGTTTGGTGGCTGGGCGGCAGTGAGGGTCAGGCTGGCGGTGGGGTGTGTGTGGTAGTGAGGGTCAGGCTGGGTGTGGCGTGTGGGTGGCGGTGAGGGTCAGGCTGGGTGGTGAGTGGTTTGTAGTGAGGGTCAGGCTGGGTGCGGAGTATGGGTGGTATTGAGGGTCAGGCAGTGGGTGGTGTGTGGGTGGCGGTGAGGGTCAGGCTGGGGGCGGTGTGTGGGTGGTAGTGAGGGTCAGGCTGGGGGCGGTGAGTGGACGGCATGAGGGTCAGGCTGGGGGTGGTGAGTGGGTTGTAGTGAGGGTCTGGCTGGGGGCAGTGGGTGGTAGTGAGGGTCAGGCTGGGGGCGGTGTGTGCATGGCAGTGAGGGTCAGGCTGGTGGTGCTGTGTGGGTGGTAGTGGGGGTCAGGCTGGGAACGGTGCGTGGGTTGTAATGAGGGTCAGGCTGGGGGCGGTGTGTGGGTGGTAGTGAGGGTCTGGCTGGGTGCGGTGTGTGAGTGGCAGTGAGGGTCAGGCTGGGGGCGGTGTGTGGGTTGCAGTGAGGGTCAGGCTGGGGGCGGTGTGTGGGTGGTAGTGAGGGTCAGGCTGGGGTGATGTGTGGGTGGCAGTGAGGGTCAGGCTGTGGCGGTATGTGGGCGGTAGTGAGGGTTAGGCTGGGGTGAAGTGTGGGTGGCAGTGGGGGTCAGGCTGGGGGCGGTGTGTGGGTGGCAGTGAGTGTCAGGCTGGGGACGGTGTGTGGGTGGTAGTGAGGGTCAGGCTGGGGGCGGTGTGTGGGTGGTAGTGAGGGTCAGGCTGGGAGTGGTGTGTGGGTGGTAGTGAGGGTCAGGCTCGGGGCGATTTGTGGGGGGCAGTGAGGGTCAGGCTGGCGGCGGTATGTGGGTGGTAGTGAGGTTCAGGCTGGGGGCAGTGTTTGGGTGGTTGTGCGGGTCAGGCTGTTGGCGGTGTGTGGGTGGAGGTGAGGGTCAGGCTGAGGGCAGTGTGTGGGTGGCAGTGATGGTCAGGCTGGGGGCAGTGTATGGGTAGAGGTGAGGGTCAGGCTGGGAGCGGTGTGTGGGTGGCAGTGAGGGTCAGGCTGGGGGCAGTGTGTGGGTGGTAGTGAGGGTCAGGCTGGGGGCGGTGTGTGGGTAGAGGTGAGGGTCAGGCTGGGGGCGGTGTGGGTGGTAGTGAGGGTCAGGCTGGGGGTGGCGTGTGGGTGGCGGTGAGGGTCAGGCTGGGGGCGGTGAGTGGGTTGTAGTGAGGGTCAGGCTGGGGGCGGAGTGTGGGTGGTAGTGAGGGTCAGGCTGGGGGTGGTGTGTGGGTGGCGGTGAGGGTCAGGCTGGGGGCGGTGTGTG
>NW_026867689.1:0-46028 GCF_020745735.1 Hemiscyllium ocellatum
CCCCATCTCCCAGGGAGAATACATTCTAGTCACTTATCAACTTCTGTACAAGACACTTGTCTGACACAACTCCCTTTAAACTTGCACAGATTTGTTGGAAATGCTGAGCAGGTCGTGCAGCATCTGGGAAGACAAATCAGTTAAAGTGTCTGGTCTGGTCTGGTCACCCTTCCTCACATACATTAACTCTAATTTCTTTTCACAGATGCTGCTAGACCTGCTGAGCTTTTCCAGAAACTTCTGATTCTCTTCCTGGTTTACAGCATCTGCAGTTGTTTCGGTTTCATATCCTTTAAACTTTCCCCCTCTCCTCTAGAATTTGTCATTTCCACCTTTGGGAAAAAAAATCACATTATTCGTTTGGACTCCCCTACTCTGGGGAAAAAAAAAAACCATGACTAGTCACCCTATCATTGCTCCTCATAATTTTATAAAGTTCGATAAAGCCACCTAAAGTGTCCAGTGCTGCAGGGAAATAGCCTCAGCCTATTCAGTGCCTCTCCCTATGGTTCAAATGTTCCAATACTGGCAACACCCTAGTAAAACTTTTCTGAACTCTTGCAATTTCCCAACATCTTTCCTCTAGCAGGAAACTGGAATTGAAAGCAGTCTGGGCATTTCAAAAGTGGCCAAGCCAATAAACTGTGCAACCGAAACCTGATCTCCCAACTCCTATACTCAATGCACTGCCCAATAACAGCTAGCATACCAAACACCACCTTCACTGACCTGTCTACCTCAACCACACTTCCAAGGAACTATCAACCCACACTGAAGAACCTGCTATTAAGAGGTTGAGTCCTATTCTGGTAACATCTTTCTGAAATCAGGGAGACTACAATTGAATGCAGTATTCTAACACTGGCCTCACCAATGCCCTACTCAGCCACAACGTGACCTCCTAACCCCCATACTCAGTGACAGAATCCCTACAGTGTGGAAGCAGGTCTTTTGGCCCAAGAGACCATACCAACCATCGGAACAGCATTCCACCCTAACTCTACCTACCATTCCCTAAAGCTAATCCAGCTAACCTGCATGATTTTGGATTTGTGGGAGGGAATTAAGAGCACCCAGAGGCAGCCCACGCAGAGACACAGGGAGAATGTGCAAACACCACACAGACAATGGAATCGAACTAGAGTCCATTTATTGATCAGCATGTTCCAAATGCCACGCTCAGCACCTGATCTCCCTGAAACTCACTTTCCAGAAACTATGCAGTTGTTCTGTGACGTTCAGACAGAATTAAGCTGAGGAGGAGAAAACAGGAACAGGGTTGAGTTGTAGATCTATAAAATAACTCTCCATCTTCCCCCCTCTCTATTCCCCTGTCTCCTCCCACTCTGTCTGCTCCCCCCTCTCTATCAGTCAGCCCTTTGTTGGTCACCACCACCCCTGTTCCCCCCCCCCCCCAATCGTTCTGTCCCCCTATCTGTCGGTCTGTTGCGCCCTCAGTCTTTCCCCCTCTCTGTCAGTCGCTCCCCCGTCAGTCGCACACCCATCTTCCCCCGCCCCCACGTCGGTTGCACCCCCCTCGGTCCGTTCCCCCTCTCTGTCGGTCCCCCCCCAACCGTCAGTCACCCCCTCTGTTCCCCCCGTCTGTTCCCCTCCTCTCTAATCTCACTTTCTATCCTCAACCATTTCTGTCCCACCACACTCGATCCACCCACCCTCTCTCTCCCTCCACCCACCCCCTCCCAGTCCCCGAGTTCTGTATTCCCCCCACCGCAGGGAAAATATCTTCTCTATTTACCCTATCTATGCCCGGCCTGATTTTAATAGTCTCTTTCCGCTCACCGTTCAGCCTCTGATGCTCCAGGGAAAACAGCCTATCCAGCCCTGGCAGCATCCTATAATTCTTTTCTGACCCCTTTCAAGTTTGAGAACATCCATCTGATCGGAAGGAGACCAGAACTGCAAGGAATATTACAAAAGTTGCTGAATCAATGTCCTGTACAGCCGCAATATGACCTCCCAACCACTGTACTCAATGCTCTGACCAATAAAGGCAAGCAGACCAACTGCCACCATCACTAATCTATCTACTTGCTACTCTACTTTCAAGGAACTATGAACCTGCGCTCCAAGGACTCTTTGTTGAGCAGCACTCTCCAGGAACTTACTATTAACTGTAAGTCCTGCTAAAGTTTGTTTTTCCAAAATGCAGCAGCTCGCAATTTTCTAAACTGAACCCCTCAGCCCATCACCCAGCTGATCCAGATCCTCTTGTACTCTGAGGTAATCTTTTTCCCTGTCGACCACACCTCCCATTTTGCTGTCATCCGCCAACTTATTTACAATACCTCTTATGTTCACATCCAAATCATGGATATAAATGATAAAACATAGTGGATCCAGCACCGATCCTTGTGACACTCCACTGGTCACAGGCCTCCAGCCTGTAAAGCACCCTCTGCCTTCTACCTTCGGGCCAGTTCTGTCCTCCATACGATCTAACCTTGCTGACCAGTCTCCCGTGAGGAACCTTGTCAAACGCCATACTGAAGTCCATGCTCTGACCTCAGCAATCTTCTTTGATCCTTGTTCAAAAAAACTGAGTCAGATTTATGAGACATGATTTCCCATGCACAAAGCTGTTATTAATATCCAGGATTTAACTCTGTACATCGGGGTCTGCGTTGCCCAGTTATAGGTGTTAATATTCGGGATGAAGTTCAAGTACGCCAGTATTTTGTTAGTGACTGTGTGTTGAGTCTTGTTAATATCGCCAACACAGGTTTTGCCCACGAGGAAATGGTGGCAGTGTCCTTACCTCTAGACCAGGAGGATTGAGCTCAGAGTTGAGGAACAGCATCTTTGAAGAGGATGATCAGAAAACCTGCCCAAGCCACCAGGCCATACTGTCTCCCAGCTGTCCCTGCCTCAGCCTCCAAACAGAACCTTCCTGTAGTTTCTCTCCTGTCAGACTCTCCCATTGCACAGTTTGTCCAGGATCCCCTCCTGCTGCTGCACTGATCCTGTCCCTCACTGACCTGTCCATCCCCAAGTGTCCTCCACATTCATTCATTGTTTACAATCTCATTACCCCAGTTCTCCAGCCCCACCCCTTCCCATCTATGGAGACGACTCAGTGGTTAGCATTGCTGCCTCACAGCACCAGGTACCCGGTTTTGATTCCGGCCAAACCCAGAGTTTATGCATTCTCCCCATGTCTGAGCGGGTTTCCTCCGGTGCTCCAGTTTCCTCCCCCAATCCAAAGATGGGCAGGACAGGTGAATTGGCCATTCTAAATTGCCCCTCGTATTAGTTACATTAGTCAGGGGTAAATTTAGGGTAGGGGAATGGGTCTGTATAAGTTACTGTGTGGAGGGTCGGTATGGACTTGTTTGGCCGAAGGGCCAGTTTCCATACTGGAGGCATTCTGATATATTAGGCAGCAGCTGCTGTCAATCACCCGGACTCCTGTATGATCGGGAGCACGTGCTGTAGGAGGGGAGGCCAGTGTACGGGCACAGTGCTGGCCAATTGTGGGAGTATGCACAGTACGGGTCAGTGCCAGCGAGGGAGGCTGTGGGTGTGACGGATTAATCTGTCATTGGCAGCTTCCTCCCTCTGGGAGCAGGACCCAGGGGAATGGCCCCTTTCCTGGCCCCCCTGCCATGTGATCAGGCTATCAGTGGGGCAGCATTTTGTAGAAAGTTATCAGAACTCTTTTGTGAAGATTCAGGGTTTTTATGGAAAGGGACAAGGATGGGCCTGCAATTAGAGCTCTAATTCGGTTCATTTTAGTAAGACGGGTTTTGGCCAGAGTGTGCAGGAAACAGGTGTATGCAGGTTATGCAGGATGGTTGTCGTCCGAGGGTTTCCGAACAACACCCCCGCCTACCCCCCCCGGACTCAGAGCCAGATTCATTGATTTGTTTCTTAGTCCGCAGACAAGAGCTAGGAAACTGAATTCAAAGAGAGGAGAGAGTGTGAGAGAACTGGGTGTGGAGGGAAGGAGTGAGGAGGTTGGTTTGGATTTCAGTTCACAGAAGAAAGAAATTGTTAGACTGAGAGTTAAAACTTTGGGAAACATGAAACTACAATTTAATACTATAATTGTCTTATAAAGATCCATCCTGTATTAATGTGGTGAGTTGTTTTCTCAGGTGTAGGATACTGAAAGGGTGGATTTGCAGATGAGAAATTCAAATTGAACTTCATGTTCAGATCTGATAGTTACTTGATCCGTGCCGGTCTGGATATTCATTGGCCTTTTCATGTGGAAGGAAAGGTGTGTATTCTGTCCGTGGGCAAATATTCCAAATCTCAATGTGACTGGAAAAATACTGAGACACAGCCAAGTCCATGTTAGTGTGGTGACTGGGGAGAGTGACTTCATTTTATTTTGAAAATCTGAAAAATCATGGCATGTTTCCCAGGAACAATTAAGCCACAGCTTTGCTTTGCAGAAGGACAAGTCTTTAATTAACCATACAACCAGAAAGACACAAGGATACCTGCACCATGGGAATACTATGAAAATGGGATTGTTGAAAAGGATTGTAATCCATTGGCATTCTCACGTCGGTTTCAGCGCCGTGGGGAAACACTGGAAATGTGCTGAATGCAGTGTAGGTTTCAGTTATTAAAGTGTAAAAAGTGCAGAACAATTTACAAGGATGTTGTCAGGGGTTTGAGTTATAGGGAGAGGTTGGACAAGCTAGGATTTTATTGTTTAGAGCAGAGGAAACTGAAGGGGGACTGTTCTAGAAGTGTATAAGAACATGAGGGGCACGGATGAGGTGAATGCACTGTGTTTTTTCCCAGGGAATCAAGGACTGGAGGGCATCAGTTGAAGGTTAGAGGGGAAAGAATAAAAGGGAAGCTGAGGGGCAACTGTTTTACACAGAGGGTGATATGTATATGGAATGAGCTGCCAGTGGAAGTGGTTGTGGTGGGTACACTCTCATAACAGGTAAAAGACATTTGGACAAATACATGGATAGGAAAGGGTCAGAAGCAGATGAGCCAAGTGCAGGGAAATGGGGTCAGTGTGGATGGACATTCTGGTCAGCATGGCCCAGTTTGGGCCAAAGGGCCTGTCTCTGCTGCAGGATGCTATTTCTCCCACTAACACTGTTGGTATCCTGGGATGTATTCCATCAGGGTAATGAGACTTGTGTACATTTAGCTCCATTAGCTTGCCCAGCTGTAACACTTTCATGATAATGGTTATTTCTAGGTCCTCCCCTTCCTCAGTCTCCTTATCAATTACTGGCATGTTCTTCATATCCTCCACTGTGAAGACTGACTGCTGTGTATTCATATTCCTGAACCCTGCTGGATAGCAATAATTAGGTACAGAACCCTGCGAGGTCTTCTTTGAGTTTTTATTGATGAGACATGGCAGTTACTTGGATAGTGTACATGCAAAACACCTCCAGGCCGCATCAGGTAACTCCCCATCTGTCCGGTGTACGGCTCCCATTCTTATACCTTTGTGGTTTGGGACTTTGAATAGAGACTGTCTCTCAGTATTTTCTCCATGGCAACGGTCAGTTAGAAAGTCTAGTTCAGTTTAGCATTTGTGGTTAAAACATACACCCCTCCCCCCACACCCCTGTGGCTCCCTCAAGTATCTGACAGGCGCTTCAGTTTCAGTGGGGTTGCCTATCAGGATTCTGATATGGAGGAGCTGGTGTTGGGATGGGGTAGACAAAGTTATAAATCACACATCACCAGGTTATAATCCAACAGGTTTATTTGGAAGTACAAGCTTTTGGAGTGTGCTGTGATTTTTAACTTGATCAGGATTATCTCTATGGTCACAGTTACAATTACAGAGGCCATATGTTCCCCACACAATAGGTTCCCCTCTAGCAGTGTAAACTGCTATTCTGGCCCTGAGGATAGCTACTCATCACTTTTCTCCCCCAGTCCCATCTAGCTTTCTGTTGATTGTTAAAGTTTTTTTCTCTTCTCCTAGTTTCTTCGTGGTCGTTGCCAATTTGTTTGCCTTCTATTTCAATTTGATAGACTCCCTTATTTCCTGAGCCACTCATGGCAGATTATACTTTTTCTGAGCACTTCGAAAAATTGCTTTGGTATTCCCCCACTGTCCGTCAACTTTCCCACCCTAAAGTCTTTGCTTCCAGTCTACATTAGCCAGCTCCTGTCTCAACCTATTGTAGTCTCCTTTGTTTAAGCACAGGATCTTGGGATTGGATCTAATCTTCCAGCTTTCCAGCTGTGTTCTAAGTTCAACCAGATTTATCAGAAGTCTTTTATCAGATTACGAGGTGAGGCGAAGTTTCCTGGGTACTTTGCGTTTCATTGTCAAAGACCTTAGATATGTAGTAAAGTATAGGATAGATATTCACAACAGAGTATTCTGGACGGTGTGAATGTACTACACAGTCTAAAAACCATAAATCACTGTCTCCCCTGAGTTTAAAATTGCAAAATCATTATCTCCCACTTGCTTCCTCACTATCTAGGTTTGGAACGCTAATCCACCTGACTATCCTGCTTTTTCCAAAATCTCCTTTGGTGAAGGTGGTGAGTTTTGGATTCAGCTTTCCAGTTATTACCGTAAGAAGATGAGCACTGGGCACAGGAGAGGCAATGCAGCCCTTCGAACCAGCCCCACCATTTAATACGGTGATGATTGAGCTCACCTCGGTCTCAGCTGGGTTTTCCCACCTGCTCTCTCTCTCCCTTCATCTCATTACAAATTCAACATCTGTATCTCTTCATTAAATCTGCTCATTGTCCTGGTATCCACCGTATTTTGAATAGGGAATTCCACAGATTCACAATACATTGAGATAGGTACATTCTTCTTCATGAGAATAGAATAGAGTCCCTACAGTGCAGAAACAGGTTATTCATCCAGCAAATCCACACCAACCTATGATGAGCATCCCATTCAGACCCACCCTGTCCCTGTAACCCTGCATTTCCCATGGCTAATGGCCTAACTGGCACATACATGGACACTGTGGGCAATTTAGCATAGGCAATCCACCTAACCTGCACATCTTTGGACTGTGGGAGGAAGCTCGAGCACCCTAGGAAACCCACACAGACATGGTGAGAATGTGTAAACTCCAGACAGTCGCATCTGGCTGAAATAAAACCCGGGTCCCTGACGCTGTGAGGCAGCAGTGCTAACCACTCAGCTACATCTGCTTAAAATCTGCTACCCCTTATTAACCACACCACCCCGCAATCTATGTTCCTTACGTCAGAAATCAGGTTGTGGAAGCGGATGTCTCAGTAAAATCCAGTGACAGTCCATGTGTCCTGTGTGTATGAATGGGGATCCAACCTCCAGCCCACACTTTTCATTCACTATCCAGAAACATGTCTCCAGTGGCTTCATGGGGGCTACAACTCCCACAATCCCTGAGGCAGGGACTACGCGTGTGAGGGGAAGCCCAGAACTGCACATGTACAGAATATGGGAAGATTTTGGAGCATGTGCTCTGGGGTAATTAGCGGAAAGCATTTGACATTGTGATTGGCTGGAGGAGGAAGAAATCCGCTTGTAGTATTGACAGGTTGGGGGTTCAAAGGGTCACCACACCCACATGGGCCCAAGTTCCATCCCCAACTTGTCATAATGCTGGGAATCGACCAATGGGAAACAGAAGGATCTGACTCATTCTCCCAGACTGAAGGTTCCTCTTCTGTCCAGGGTCTGCCACCTCCCTTTCTGTTTCCTTTTCTTTCATTCTGCTGTTACATTATTGACTTGCAGTAACTGAAGGGAAAGGAAGTGAACCCAGAAAGGGTGCAGAGTCTAACCAGGGACGGGAAGTGGTGGCATGGGTCTGTTTATCAGTAACTCCATGAGAATGGGGAGGGTGTACATTAGGGACAGCAGAGGCAGAATGGTGGGAGAGAGTAAGTGGGCTGGAGCGTTACAGCTTTTGCGGAAGAAAGGGAAAAAAGATATTATAGAGAAACTAGAATTGTCTGCCCTGAATTTCTAATCTGTACATATTTGTTTATTCAGGGTGCTCAATGGTGAAGATTCACAGCCTGAAATCTCAAACTCATGTGCAGATTGTGATTAAGTTAACCAGCATTTGAAGAACCAAAGATAGAGAATAACTTGGCCAAAATCCAGCAACACTCTCCTTCCCAACATTGTCTGTCTCTCTGCGCCAAATGGACTGTGAATGGTTCAAGACAGCAGCTCACTACCATCTTCTCAAGGGTAACTAGAGATGGGGAATAAATGCTGGCTGAGCCAGTGATGCCCATATCCTGGAAATGGTTTCTATCTCTAGTTGCTGAACCCCAGTTGATGTTACTGCAGGATGATGAGGGACGCTGAGTGCATCCCCCAGGAGGCAGCACCATCACATTACCCCTGCCTACACCCACACAGTAACACCGCAACATCACTGGAACAAAAGGCAGTGAAACCAAAGGAGGACTTGGATATAGTTCTTCAAGGTAAAGTCATGAAAGGGGATTGGAACCCAGCAGGAACAGGAGACTGAGCTGGATGGTCTGCTGTTTCCCATTGAATGGTGGAGCAGGATTGAAAGGCTGAATGGTCTCCTCCTGCTGCTATCTCCCAGGTATGTATATAGCCATGGAGCCCGGGAAGGAAGGAGTGGGCAGGGATTCTCCAGGAGATTGCACTTCCACAACAGTTTTCAGTGAGGGATGGTTTGATGGATTTTATTTAACATTTATCTTTAACACAAGGTTTGTAAATTTGCTTTTAAAATATTGTAGCTATTTATTCCACAATAAATAAAACTAAAAGAAATGAAACTATCTGAATGTAACAGTTTTTAAAATTTCAACGCCCTGTAAAACAAATCCTGTCTACTCCCGGACACCATCAGTTTCCAGTTACTCAAGCTCCAGGGAAATATTCCCTCCCTGTCTGAACCTTTGGTTTGATTTAACTGTTTTTCAGTTCTGGTTCTGTGAGCTGTGAAGTGTTCTTTATTCCCCATTTCTCTGACCCAGATGTGTTATCTCACACAGCTGAGCAACCTTCCCACCATCAACATCAACACCCTCCATTACACCATTTTGGTTCCCATATAATCACCAGCAGTAAACCACCCATGTAACCAATTGAATATTTATAAACAACGCCCCTTACAGGCAAAGCAAACCATTACAAATGACAAAGTGGGAAGAGACCAAATCAAAGTAGAGTTGGGGGTGAGGGGGCAGCGATGGAGATAAAGCACTGTATCACTGCGGTACCCACCTCTATCTAAAGACATTGGGAAAATTGAGATGCATTACATGCTCCTTCTCCAAGGACACCCTGTTGTGTCGACTTTATCCACAATCATATAATAGAATCCTGACAGTGTGGAAGGAGAGCATTGGCCCATCAAATCCCACCAACTATCCAAACAGCATCCCATCTGGAGCACTCCACCCCTGTAACACTGCATTGCCCATGGCTGATCCACCAAGTCTGCACAATCCTGGACACTGTGGACAATTTACCATGACTGATCCACCTAACCCACAAATCTTTGGACTGTGGGAGGAAATCAGAGCACCTGGAGTGGACCCACACTAGCCTGGGGAGAATGTGCAGACTCTACACAGGCTGTTGACCAAGGCTGGACTCCAACCTTGTACCTAGTGCTGTGAAGCAGCAGTGCTATAGAGCAATTTAAATCAAAATAAATGACCCCGGCTCATTGCTGTTTGTGGAGACTCATTGCCCAGAGAGACATCCTGAGATTCAGAAAGAGACAATATGAATTTAGTCAACTCCTGTCAAGTTAATGTGATTAACAACAACATCAATACTCCAACAGTGTCATCAGACCTCGTGCCTACTCTATCATTTACGATTTTTACCCCATGGGAAGTTTGTTACCAGCTTCAATGACAGCCGTAATGCTCTGACCACTTTGACAGAGCCAGTGCTAGTCAGTTCTAATAGTTATCAATAGATTGTATCTAAACAGGATGCCCCACAACAGGAAGTGCTCTGGCACTCAATGCCCGTAAGTCAAGGTCATTTTCCTAAAACCACTCACGACTGGCAATACCATTGAAGGTATTTTATACAGTTACCTTACAGTCTCAATTGCAAGTTCCAGTCCATGAAGCAGCCAGTAACATGCCCCAGTGAATTGAATTCTAACAGCAGCATTGCCCTGGCAGGAGAGATTGAGGAGCTTGAAGCTGTCTTCTCTGGAGTATCTAAACATGAAACACTTCAAATGAACAAAAATCTTCAAGAGCTCAAGAGGATAGATACAGGAAGGAAGTGCTCCCTGGCTGGTGTGCCTGGAATGAAATAAGCACTAACTACAGTATCTTTACCCAACATCCCCTTTAGCTGCATAAATGTTGAAGATTTATTTGCTGCTCTAATTCCACTCTCTTGATCACTCCAATTTTTAACTGCTGTAATGTTTGTACCAGCCACCGCCTTTCCTCTCACAGCTCATTCCGTGTGAGCCAAACACACTTTGTGAAAAAAGTTGCCCCTCAGATCCCTGTTAAATCGTTTCCCCTTACCTTAAATGTAATTTACACTGTAGAATCTTTATGACTGCAAAGTTATTAAAAGTTGAGAGGTACTTAGAAGCAGCATAATAACATTCATAGTTTAGTCAGTGAACGGAAGCAAATAAATTCAAGGTATTGTGAACATTACAATGAACAACAGACACAAGTTGATAAAATGTTGGTTTGAAAACAATTCAGTAGACACTTAGATATTTTCTAATCAACTCTGATGTGCTTTGACACATCTCTGTTGAAGGTTAGAATTGAATCCATACCGCCTGGTCTTTCAGTACAGACATTACCAGAGCCCTACATAATGTTCCTATGCAAGAAGGGCAGGACTATAATCACATACTTACTGTGTTTACTCACAGGGAAAACTGCTCAAATATTTTTGTGATAATCAGACTGGGTTGTATTCGACAATTCCAGTGTGTAATGGACAGATAAAAGGAATTAGTAGTTTCTAAAAATGTTGGAACGAAGCGACAATGATCTTAAACAAATATAAATCTCATGATAATCAAGTAATTAAATATGTTTGAAGCAGTTATTTATGTACTCAAAATTAAACTGCTTTGTAATGCTCATGACTTGGAAGTAAAGCATTAGTCATTCAATGTGACTATTAAGCGAAAGATAATTTCCCTCATTTTCACAAAATTGTGATTTCTAAGAATTCAAGATTTATTGTAAAAGAATAGAGCAAACATTTGTTAATTCTGGTTTGTATACACAAGAAACACATGAAATTAACACAATGTTTAACATGAAAAATACTTAGCTCTATTGTAATAATCAGAAATATAGAAATGTTAGCGTTGAAATGAAATACAATCAATACTAGAACGCAAAAAACTGTGGATACTGGAAATCAGACACAAAAATAGCTGATAACAAATTTAAGAATGATGAGAAAACCCTTATTGCAATGTAATTGTGCAATATGTGGGAAAGAACTAAAATATTGATGTGAAAACTAGTTAGCCATCTCTTAATTGATAAGACTGATTAATAATCATTTAATTAAAATGAGAATTCAAATGAAAGAGAATGAGATAGTTACTATGAGTGTTGGGTGAGAAAACTTTGCTTGATTGCAGGTGTGTTGACCAGAAACGAGTGTAAATATTTCATCATGATACTGGCACTAAGAAATAATAGATTCAACTCTCATGATGGCGTGATAATTGAAATTACAATTAAAGAATAATTAATGTTAGAACTCAACACTTAAAATGATTCAATATTTTCAAAGCAGTTTGTACTAGATATTCAATAAGATCAGTAAACTGAGAATTAAAATATTGGGTTAATTTCAAAACAAAAATCACACCTTCAGAGATTATTCATCAGAATAGTTTTGTCATTGAAAGAAACCTCATTTATTCAAGAATTCTGCATTTTCCTCATTTTCTGTCTTTTTCCCACAGGGATCTGCACTGGAACCCTTCTGTTTGCAGGACAAATATATGTAAGTGACATGGATTAAAATCTAATTTGGTGAGTTAATAAGTTTGCAGATGATACAAAGTTCAGTGCAGTTGTGGATAATATAGAGGGTTGTCAAAGAATGCAGCAGGAAAAAGATAAATTGCAGGTATGGGCAGAGAAATTAAATGGGCAGAAAAACGTCGAATTTCCTGTTCCTAGGATGCTGCCTAACCTGCTGTGCTTTAACCAGGAACACATTTTCAGCTCTGATCTTCAGCATCTGTAGACCTCACTTTTCACTCAGAGAAATTAAAGGCAAAGTTTAATCCACACAACTGTGAGGTTTTTCACTTTGGGTGTTCAAATATTAAGGAAAAGTAGGTAATGGCAGGACTGAGAACAGCTTTGTTGTTCAAAGGGATCTTGGCATTCAAGACCATGGCTCCCTGAAAGTGACTATGTAAGTAGATACGGTGGTAAGGAAGGTAAATGGCATGCTTGCCTTTATTGATCAGGGAACTGGTTACAAGAGTCAGGATGGCATGTTGCAAATTTATAAGACTTTGGTTAAGGCATACTTAAAGTATTGTATTCACTTCTGCTCGCCACATTATAGGACGGGTATGGAGGCTTTGGAGAGGATACAGAGGGCGTTTACCAGGATGCTGCCTGGATTTGGAGACGTGAGAAAAACTCAGGTTGCTTTTTTGTGGAGTAGCGGAGGATGGAGGAAGAATTGATGCAAGTCTATACAATCAGGAGATACGGAAATAGGGTTGACAGTCAAACTGTTTTCCCAGAGTTGAAATGTCAAAAGTAAGTGACATGCGTTTAAGGTTAGGGAAGACAGTTCAAGGGGCATGTGATGGGTAATTTGTTTTTTTACAAAGGGAGTGGTAGGTGTCTGGAATGAAATTCCAGGGTTGGTGATAAAGGCAGATACATTAGGGCTTTTTAAATGTTCATTTAGATAATTTGGAAGGATATGGACCAAGGGTAGACAGAAGGGGTGAGTTTATTTTGCATTATGTTCCGCACAAAGTTATGGGCCAAAGGGCCCATTCCTGTGTTGCACAGATCTTTGAGAGAAAACTCATGTCTAACACATATGACATATAATCTAATCAATATTTAGTCACTGGTATCAAAAACAGGAATAAAATAAGTAGAGAATGAACTTGACTCTAATCTAAAGATATAGTTTGACATTTACACAGGTAATGCTTTGGTTTTTTTTCTGAATTATCAGATTTGATGAAGATGTGTTGAAAATGTTTGCAGTTACTGATCTGCTGAACGAAAATGACCACTTTTAAACTGATGATTGGACTAGAGACCTTTGAGAAAACTTGAAAATATTCATTAAGGTGAGATGCACATCATAATTTAGTCCTACATTTCTTATTGCCAATACTCCAATAAAACATTTTTTTCACATCTATACCAAAAAGAGTGATTTTCCATCCAATGCTCATTGGAAATATCTGAATGCCACTTATTTCAACAATCAAACTAACCATAGCCTCGTCGATTCAGAGATATCTAATGACATTTCACCAATAATTACTGTTTATTTCAGAACATTGTATGTTCAAACAGCAATGTGAGATTTCTCTTTAATATTCAGTTCACTGACAGCATATTAATAATTTAGTTATTGCTAATATCTAATAACTGATCAATCCAGTCAGGGATATAAAAGTGGAATTATAGCTCAGTACATCAACTGATGGAAAGATATTGCAGTGTTCACTCTCCCAATTATTGTGAATATCGATGTATATTTTGATTTGATTTGATTATATTTTTCTTCAACGTGAAGGTTTATTGTATTTCTGATCTCAGCAAGGGTTAAATATTTTAAAGGTAAAAAAATTCAAATATGTGACTTTTTTCGTAAACACGAGAAAAAAACGTACATGTGTTTGTTCTTCCCTTTATCAATCAGAGTACATTTTGAATTGTTGGAAGTTGTACATTTGTGTCAGGAAGAGGAGCTGCCTGCAGCTGAATAGTCACAGTGAAAGAATTTTTTTTGGTGATAAGCATTCTAATTATCTTTTCATTATCAGAAACATTGCTTTAAACATATTCAGCAGTTGTATTTTTCATGAATTTACAATAAGCGCATGATATATCTATTTATTTTTCCTTCAATTGTCACGATATTGATTGTTACGTAAGAGCCTATATACTTAGTACCATCATTATTGTGAATTACCATTTCATTCTCAGTCCATTGCATAGAAACAGTCGAATTAATTCCCAGCCCAATTATCGGAGTGGACACTGGTTAGTTTTCATTTAAGTAATCACAATTAATTATAATCCCACCCTTCCTTGGTGGGAACATTATGAAAGGAACCTGTGGAGCTCCAGTAGAGTGTCTCCCACGAGACCAGGAAGTGTGCGTTGAGTTCCCATCTTCAACAGAGATGCACCAAAACAGCTTAGAATGGTGATTAGAAAATATCTAAGCAGAGTTTGAATTGCTTTTCAATCCAATTTTGGATTTGCTCTGTCTGTTGTTCATTCCAATAATCACAGAATCTGCAATTTATTATCTTCAGGTCATTAATAAATGTATGTATCACATTACATTGTCTCTAAATTTTAGATTTGAGGACACTGTAGTTTTTCAAATTTAAAATATCTAACTAATGACATTCATTTTATTTAATCAAAATACCTTACTACTTCCACTTATCTCACTTTGTGTATGATGGCTTCAATGCATTTTGCTAAGCAATTCTACTCAACATAAAGATTTTATTGACTTTAAATAGTATCTTTAGCACTCGCTTATCAATCTATTCCTAAATCAAAGAATCATAGAGTCATAGAATCCCTACAGTGTTGTAACAGGATACTTGGCTCAACAAGTCCACACCGACCCACCGAAGAGTAACCCACCCAGACACATTCCCTTACTCTATTACTCGACATTTCCCCTGACTAATGCACCTAACCTACACATCCGTGAACACTATGGGCAATTTAGCATGGCCAACTCACCTAACCTGCAGACTTGTATACTATGACAATGTTATTGAAATTAATGCTCACACAAAACACTATTCATAAAGCCAGACAATGGTCTCATGATCATTTAATTACTGTTCAGTGGAATAATCTGAGTAACTGTCTTATTGTTCCTGAGATCAATCATCACAGTAAGCATCTGATTATCATTCCCTCCAGTAAATACAATGAGTGTGTTCTGAAATTTCTGTTCTGTAATTATCCAAGATACGTATTGCTCACAGCAGTGTTTATTCTTCATTACGAGTGGCCAAGGATTCTAACAGCCATTGATCTTGATCTTATTGTTACTGAGTGCAGTAACCACAGTAAACATTTGGTTATAATTCTTGCCAATAAATACAAGAGCTATCCTCTTACTTTGAAGCCCAGCAATTACACGTGATACTTGTTACTCAAAGTAGTATTTATTCTTTATTACGATTGGCCAAGAGCACTAACAGCAAGACTTGTCAATAGTCCTGATTTGTACATGTTTTCAAACAGGTTTTCAGTCCAATTATTTCAAAAAAAGAGTCATTTGACTTAGTTCAAATGTAGATGTAAACATTTTCGGATCATTTCCATTCAAAGTATTGATTTGCTTATTCGGATCAAACTTGAATTTGCTTCTGTAAATTCAATTTACTGTGTTTTCCATTCATGGAAGCACTCGTTAATTGGTCCTCATTTTCATCTTAAATCTAATGCAAATTTGAAATACTGATTACAGTGAAAATTATATGAATTGTGGGTGGCATGGTGGCACTGCTGCCTCACAGCGCCAGGGACCCTGGTTCAAATTCCACCTCAGGCAACTGTCTGTGTGAAATTCGCACATTCTCCCCCGTGTCTGTGTGGGTTTCTTCCGGGTGCTCCGGTTTCCTCCCACAGTCCAAAAAAATGGACAGGTTAGGTGAATTGACCATACTAAATTGCCCGTAGTGAAGTGGTAAATGTAGGGAAATGAGTCTGGGTGGGTTGCTCTTCGGAGGGTCAGTGTGGACTTGTTGGGCCAAAGGGCCTGTTTCCACACTGTAAGTAATCTAATCTAATCTAATCTAATCTAATCTATAAATGTGTGGTCTCTAAACGAAAGCCATGGAAGGCTAGATAGAATTCTTGAACAGCCTGTATATTTGAATGAAAAAAACAATTCCTTCCAAAAAACAAAGTTAAATAATCACACAAAACCAGGTTATGGTCCAAGAGGTTTATTTGGAAGCGCTAGCTTTCGGAGTGCTGCTCCTTCAACCAACTGATGAAGGAGCAGCGCTCTGAAAGCTAGTTCTTCAAAATAAACCTGTTGGTTCATAACCTGGTGGTGCTTGATTTTTTTTAACTTTGTACAGCCCAATCTAACACTGGCACCACCAAATCATTCCAAAAACACTCTACATATGTACCTTTTAACAATTCAACAATCCTGCAACAGGATTACAATTCTCAGTTTATCTATTTTAATAAATATCTAATCAATATCTAACACCTACTGGAAAACATAAATCATTTTATCTGTTAAAACACAAGATTTAATTATCAATTCATTGTTATCACGGTATGTAAACTATATTTTCACTCTCCAGTGATGTGAGGTGACCCTTGGACAGAAATTATACATTCTAAATTCACCTACAGCCAGATAAATCGGGACAAACACAAAATTAATCAAATTAAGTCAAACAGCAGCGAGAATCAATCAGTTCCAGGATGACCCAAATTTTCTTACACCTTGACTTCCAGCCAATGCCTGAGCATTATATACCTCTCTTGAAAGTGTCAACAATGAAGGGTTTTTGCACCAACACATTGAATGCTTTGAATCCAGCTAATGACCACATTAGACATTTGTCACAAAACTATTGAACATTGGGTGGCACGGTGGCACAGTTGTTAGCACTGCTGCCTCACAGGGCCAAAGACCCGGGTGCAGTGCCCGCCTCAGGTGACTGACTGTGTGGAGCTTGCACATTCTCCCCGTGTCTGCGTGGGTTTCCTCTGGGTGCTCCGCTTTTCTCCCACAATCCAAAAATGTGCAGGTTAGGTGAATTGGCCATGCTAAATTGCCCATAGTGTTAGGTGAAGGAGTAAATGTAGGGGAATGGGTCTGGGTGGGTTGCGCTTCAGTAGGTCCGTGTGGACTTGTTGGGCCAAAGGGCCTGTTTCCACAGTGTAAGTAATCTAATCACTTTCCAAATCATGGAAAATATATCAAAGGTCTTGAAATCAAAGTGATCACTGCACATAAAGCCATAAGATGGTCTTCAAGGCCACCTGATAATTGTTCAGTGAAAAACCTTTTGTCAGTATCATATTGTTCTCAGGATAAGTAAACACAGCAGGCAGCACGCTATCACATCATCCCAAAGATATGCAAGAGATACCTTCTTATAATTTACACACCACATGTTCCCATGCCAATAATCACACTTCATTATTTGTGACTGAGGATGCTGATAGTAACATGTATCGAGATGAAGGAATTCCTAAATATAGGCGAGTTTTCTGATAAGTTCCCTCCAGTCATCATGTTAAGAAAATGTAATTGTGGCTAAGTACATTGTGAACAGATCCCCATTAAACCTTTTCACGTGTTTACTCAGAGACACTATTGAAACATTTCCTCTTTAAATGCTGTTGACTGTATTTCGCTATAATAACCATGTTCCTTATCGATTTATTTTCTTTGTAATGCTGACACAAATGACTGAATATTGATGACATGGAAAATTGAATGGATTATATATTGTATTTCCACAGAAGAAAAGCTGAGACAGCAAGTAAAGATTGCAGGAGTATCTGAGAATGTTGAATGACCAAACAGTTCTGATCAATAATCACTGCATATCGAATGTATTTTCCAAACCATCATGCCAGCATTCTAGTTCTCAGCTCACTGATACTAATTACTGTGTCATCGATATCAGAGCAAACTCGTTTGGAAATATTGAATCATTTAATGTGTCAGCATTCTAAAATAAATTACCAATTCATTGTTAGACCAACATCACACAATAATTCTGTTTAAGTTTAGTAACAAATATCATGAGATTCACATTTCAATTTAAACCATTATTTCGTCGTGCCAATTTTACACAGCAAAATGGATCTTTTTTCCAGGTCAACACAACCATGAACCAAGCAATGATTCCTCATCCAACACTCACAGGAAATATCTGATGCCTTCTCATTTGAATGTTCAGAGAAATCATTGGATTAATATTACAAATGAAGATACGTCTAATTGTTTTAGACTCCAATAATTAATGTTCATTTCTACATGTTACAGATAGCAATATGAAGTTTCTAATTATTTTAAGTTTGCAGTGACCTGTTTTAAGACAATTTTTTCTTTATATCTAATATTTAATCACTGATGAAATCCATTATATTTGGCTTTAAGTGTGGAATTAAGTCTCAGTGACGTAGGCATATTACACGGTATTGTTCCCTAATGGTAGCGAATGCAGATTTGTATTTTAATACTGAAATCCTGGTTGATTTGCTGTTGTAGGGGTGCCCTGCCCCATCTGGAATAGAATGGTCTATGTTGGCTCATACGAAATGTCTGACAAACAAAAAGACGCAACCTGCCCTAGAATTAAAACACAAGATGGTGGAGGAGAGATAAACTAACAGTCTGTTCCAATCTTGATGAAAGAAAATAATATTTTGTAAAATCCTACTCCAAATCCATCAGTATGCCAGTCCAGACAGTAATATTCCAGAGAGTAATAAGAACATGCCAGATACAGAAAAACGACCAACACTGACCTTCATTAATGAAAGAATAATTGTCCCAGTGAATGAATAAACACCAGCTGCAGCATACAGCCCAGTTAACTTTCACAGCAGCTATCAGGGCAACAGACAGGGTTCATTTGTCAGAAACAGTTACTATTTTAAAGTTGTTCAGAACATTAAAAATACTTCTAATTGCAGATTCTTGAGAATTGTGGACAAGGCAGAGTTTGAGGCTGGAAGGAGTGTAATAATTAACTTTGTAAACTGAAGAAATAAGATACATTGAGAGATACCAATGCCGGAAGATTTTAGGAGCTTTTAAACATCATGAAACAATAGGAAGCTGGGGCTATCCATAACAATGTCCATCTGAGATTAGGTGTTCTACAGGATCGGATGTCTGTATAAGGAGTGAAGGATTGTAACCACATTGCATGTGGCCATTGTAATACAGCAAGTGTGTACAATTACTGCTTTTACTGTACACGTTACAGTGTGTCATGGACCTACATTCTGAGATTGGCCTTGGGGGATGATCCCTGCAAGGCATTCAAAAAGGTCCCCCACAGTAGGCTATTGTACAAACTGCAGAGGAATGGGATTGTGGGAGATACAGCAGTTTGGAACAGTAATTGCCTTGCTGAAAGAAGACAGAGGGTGGTGGTTGATGGGAAATGTTCATCCTGGAGTCCAGTTACCAGTGGTGTACCGCAAGGGTCGGTGTTGGGTCCACTGGTGTTCGTCATTTTTATAAACGACCTGGATGAGGGCGTAGAAGGGTGGGTTAGTAAATTTGCAGACAACACTGAAGTCAGTGGAGTTGTGGCTAATGAGGAAGGATGTTGTACGTTACAGAGAGACATAGAAAAGCTGCAGAGCTGGGCAGAGAGGTGGCAAATGGAATTTAATATGGACAAGTGTGAGGTGATCCACTTCGGTTGGAATAACTGTAATGCAAAGTACTGGGCTAATGCTAAGATTCTTGGGAGTGTAAATGAGCAGAGAGATCTCAGTGTCCAGGTACACAGATCCTTGAAATTTGCCACCTAGGTTGACAGGCTTGTTAAGAAGGCATACAGTGTTTCAGCTTTTATTAATAGAGGGATCGAGTTCTGGAACCATGAGGTTATGCTGCAGCTGTACAAAACTCTGGTGCAGCCGCACTTGGAGTATTGTGTACAGTTCTGGTCACTGCATTATATGAAGGATGTAGAAGCTTTGGAAAGGGTGCAGAGGAGATTTACTAGGATGATATGGAGGGAAGGTCCTACAAGGAAAGGCTGAGGGACTTGAGGCAGTTTTCGTTGGAGAGAAGAAGGTTGAGAGGTGACAATAGAGACATATACGATAATCAGAGGGTGAGATAGGGTGGACAGGGAGAGCATTTTCCAAGATGGGGAGCACAAGGGGGCATAACTTTAAATTGAGGGGTGATAGATATAGAACAGATGTCAGTGGTAGTTTCTTTACTCAGAGCGTAGTAAGGGTATGGAATGCTTTTTTGCCAACTCCAAACGGACTCATCATAGGGATATATTTCCCTCCCCTCCCCTATCAGTGTTCCGAAAAGACCACTCCCTCCGTGACTCCCTCGTCAGGTCCACACCCCCTACCAACCCAACCTCCACTCCTGGCACCTTCCCCTGAAACCGCAAGAAATGCAAAACATGCGCACAAACCTCCTCCTTTACTTCCCTCCAAGGCCCCGAGGGATCATTCCATATCTGCCACAAATTCACCTCCACCTCCAGACACATCATTTATTGCATCCGCTGCACCCGATGTGGCCTCCTCTATAATGGGGAGACAGGCCGCTTACTTGCGGAATGTTTCAGAGGACACCCGGACCAACCAACCCAACCACCCCGTGACTCAACACTTCAAATCCCCCTCCCACTCCACCAAGGGCATGCAGGTCCTTTGACTCCTCCATCGCCAGACCATAGCAACACGACAGTTGGAGGAGGAGCGCCTCATCTCCCGCCTAGAAACCCTCCAACCACAAGGGATAAACTCAGATTTCTCCAGTTTCCTCATTTCACCTCCCCCACCTTGTCTCAGTCAAATCCCTCGAACTCAGCACCGCCTTCCTAATCTGCAATCTTTTCCTGACCTCTCCTCCCCACCCCATTCCAGCCTTATACCCTCAACTTGACCTCCTTCCACCTATCGCAATTTCAATGCCCCTCCCCCAAGTCCCTCCTCCTTACCTTTTATCTTAGCCTGCTGGACACACTTTCCTCATTCCTGAAGAAGGGCTTATGCCCAAAACATCAATACTCCTGTTCCTTGGATGCTGCCTGACCTGCTGCGCTTTTCCAGCAACACATTTGCAGCTCTGATCTCCAGTATCTGCAGTCCTCACTTACTCCTATGGAATGCTTTGCCTGGAACTGTAGTAGATTCGCCAACTTTAAGTACATTTAAGTTGTCATTGGACAAGCATATGGAGGTACATGGAATAGTGTAGGTTGGATGGGCTTCAGATTAGTATGACAGATCGGCACAACATCGAGGGCCGGAGGGCCTGTACTGCACTGTAATATTCTATGTTCTATGTTAACTGGTTGCAGCATAGGTAAACATCTTCCACTTCCCAGAGTTCTGTCTGCCTTCTGAGTCTTCATTCAGTGGAAACCACTCCTGCAGTTATGCTGACACTTCAATTCAATATAAACACTTACTTTGTGTGAAATTATTACTTTCAGAGCAAAATAATTTCCATGTTAAAATTGTTTTACTTTTTATGTGTGCAAAAAAACAATGTAGGTACATCCATTTGTTCTTTAGTTCAACTAACACTAAATTTTAATTTATTGGAAACACTACACTGGGGTGAAAAGAACGATTCTTCAGCTCAAATCTCACATTAAATGGCTGTTTCTATTTTTCAAATCCTATGACCTCCAAAACAATATTTATTTAATTTCATAAGCAGAAAAAGAAACTGCTTTTGAAATGTTGAGATCGTTTCTTTTTTCTTCCAACATTAGTTGTCAATGAAAAATAATCCCACAATTATCAGTCATTTGGTACGAAATGACTCCTGGGACCAAATGTCATTAACACTACCTTTCCTTCCCAATCATACTCACTTTCCTGGCCTAATTAGTCTGACCTGCTGTGCTTTAACTGGCAACACATTTTCAGCTCTGATTATTGTCTTCCTAATTCTGACATAAATGTCGAAACATTTGTCACGGTAAAAATGGCATTAATTAAATGGACATGACTCTACAAAAAAAATCGATTGTTGGTGAGTGTTTCTTAATTATTAAAGCCACCTTTTAATGTTAATTTTGAGTTTATTAGTATTAATGAATATACAATCGATATCAGAGCAAAGTGCATTCAAAATATTAAGTCAACTTATCTATCAGGATTTTAGAAACAATTATCAATTACAGTAATTACACAACATTTTAGCTTAGAATTTGTAACAAGCGTGTGATTGTCACCTTGCCCATTATGGTTGGGAAAGTTATGAAGGAGTCTTGTGCAGCTCTGTTATTGTCTCTGCTACCACACCAGTAGGCACAGTTTCAATTCCCACCTTGTACAGAATTCTGATTCGAAAATATCTAAAAATCAATTGAATTGCCTTCCAAATCAATATTCGATATGCTTCCATCTGTTGTTCATTCCAATAATCACAGTATTTGTTATTTACTTTTTTCAGGTCACTAATAACAGAATGTATCTAATTCCACTCAATCAATATTCCTTGGAAAATATTTGAGAATATTGCAGTCATAAAGATGAAATATACGAAGTAATTATATTCATTGATTTTGTTTTGTTCTGAAGAGCTTAGTTCGGACAACACATAGAACTTGATGCTCCAGTGCTACAAATATTAGAAAATAATATTGTTCTTCTTCAGTAAAATAAACAAATGCCACTTGCTATTATTTATCATTTTTTAGTTATTGATCTGTTTGTGAGTTGTGTGAAATGTTTAGTTTTCCACTCACCTATTTATGTTGAATGTAAGATTGAAATGCTGTGAAAATATCAGGGTGTGTTCGTTTGAAAATTGACTTTACATATTTCTCAATTACCTCATTTATTGCATGATGTCTTAAGTGTGTTTTGCTCAGCAATTCTAGTAAATATTTAAAAATGTCTAATCTTAAATAAGATCCTTCACACCCAAATATCAGTCTGTTCCTAATTCATGTAAATAACATTGATTTCAATAAAATTAAGGTAACACAAAACAGTGCACATAAAGCAACACAAAGTTCCTTATCACCACCTGATTACTGAGTAAATACCTTATTGTTCCTGAGACTAATAACAACAGTAAGCATTTGTCTACTATTCCCTGCAGTAAGTGCAATTGATATCTTATATTTCAGTCCAGTCATCAATGATGATTTATATTGTTTCAACCAATAATTCTACTTTATCCTGGACATTGACTGGAATACAAGAACATTGGGAACAAAAGTTTTGTCATTCTAACAATTTTTAAGCTTTTTGTTGTGTGCAACAGACAATTCAAATTATAGCCATTTTTGTTGCAATTCAACAAACGCTTCATTTCAAATTTGTGAAATTCCTACATTTTTGCAAAAAGGTATGTTTCATATTAAAGGACTGCTATTTCAAATCATGTGTGCTACAAAATGATTATTGCTTTCATTTCATTGTAAGAAAAGAACAGCTTTGATCAGGTCGATTGTTTTTTGCCGTTTCTATTCTGACGTTATTCATCATTATACAATAATGACAAAATTATTAAAATTGCTTTATATACCACATGTTGTTGACTACATTGTTTGTTCAATTTCCTGTTCACTTTCATGATCTACTAATTCTCTTCCTAATTCTGACACAAATGTTTAAACAGTCATCATAATATTAATCATATAAATCAATGTAACACATCTCTACAAGGAGTTCAGTGGATGGAAATTCACGATTCTTGTAGAATGTATATTTTTGTGTTAAAAAGAAGAATCTTGTTCAATAATCACTGCATGGCCTCATTTTTTTTATCTTCAATCCATAAAACTAGGTACTATTCCTCAGTTTAGTGATCTTAATAAATATTCAATCAACATCACAGCAAAGTGCTTTTGAAATATTGAATCATTTTAATTCTTCATGTCCAACACTAATTAGCAAGACATTGTCATTACAATAATGGCACAATTTTTAAGAAAGCCTTTTGAACAAATATAGTAAGATTCACATTTAAATTTAATCCATTGTTGCTTAGTACTAATACTCCAGTGTGAAAATGCATTTATTTTGCAGGTCACCTATCCCACAACAGAACCAATGACTTCCCATCCAACATCATTGCAAATATCTGATGTTTGCTCATTAGAATGATCAGCCTTAATCTCAGCCTTAAAATACAGGGAACTGTAATTACTTTTCACTGAATTAATTCCAGTTCATTTCCAGACATCGCTCAGTCCCATAGCAAAATGAGGTTTCTCGTTATTACTTAATACAATGATAGACTTTGACGATTTAATTGTTGTTGTTATATAATAATTTTTAATACTCATTCAATCCAGTACATTGTGCAAATGTGGAATTACGGCACAGTACATGAACTACTGTAAAGATTTTGCAGGGTACAATGTCACAATCATTGTTAATATCAATTTTTATTTTACCTGTGGAAACATAGTTGAATTCATTTAATTATATTTCACTTCAATGCTAAGATTTATCATGTTTGGAGCACAATAAGACTTAAGGATTTTTCATGCAACAAAGTCGAATGATAAAGAATTAACATCTCTTTATTGTTTCATTCAAAAATAACAATAAATTTTGGATTTTTGTAAGTTATATATTTTTGGAAAGAAGGAATGTTGTCTTCAGTCGAATGCTCACATGGAATCACTAATTCACAGTATCTGCTCTTTATTCTCTTCCAGTTCTCAACAAAAGAAATTAACTAGTTCTGCTGGTTCTAAATCCGTGGAAAATATTTGAGAATGTTGTGGTCTTAAAGGTGAAAGGGCTAAGTGATCGTAAGTGATCAGGTTTTTTTGTTCAAAAGAGCTTGATTCAAACATTTCGAACCCATACATTGTCATTCTGCAGTATTTCAAACGTGTAAAACAAGTCGCTTTCTTCATTTATAAAATAAATAAATGCCACTTCCAATTATTCATTAGTCAGCTAATTACCTACGTTTGTTATTAAAAAATTGCAATTCGTCCAAATGTTGTTATGGCCTTTGATCAAATTAAATTTCTAATTAATGTTCATTCGTGAATTTTCGTTTTTTATTATTTTCCATTCATCTATTCATATTGAATGTAAATTTGACATCCTTTGACAATATCGGAGTGTGTTCATTTGAAATATGTCTTTGCATATGTATCACTGACTTTACTTATAGCATATGGTTGCACGGTGGCTCAGTGGTTAGCATTGCGGCCTCACAGCACCAGAGACCTCAGTTTGATTCCATTCTCGGGTGACTGCCTGTGTGGAATTTTCATGTTATCCCCATGTCGACATGACTTTGCTGTGGTTTCCTCCCACTATCCAAAGATGTGTAGGTTCGGTGATCTGGCCATGCTAAATTGCACATTGTGTTCAGGGATGTGTGTAATTAGTCAGCAGGAAATGTAGAGGAATATGATCGGGAAATGTGTTTGGCTGGGTTACTCTTTGGAGGGTCATTTTCTTTTCGACCAAATGGCCTGTTACCACACTGTGCTAACAGGAATTCTACAATCGTTTAGTTGTGTTTCTCTAAGCAATTCTAACATTTTGTCAAAATTTGACGTCAGTTAATATGTTTAATACTTGATTACCAATGTGTTCCTAAATCTTTTAAAATATCTCAATGTTTTTTGAAATCAATGCTCACACAAAACACTAAACATGAGGTCACACAAAGGTCCCCATGACCAGCTAATTACTGTTCAGGGGAATAATCAGAGTAATTATCTGATTGTTCCTGAGATCAATCCCCACATGCCACAGTAAGGATCTGTTATTATTCCCTCCAATAAATGCAATAGCTGTCCTCTGGTATTTCAGTTCAGTAATTACACACGATACTGGTTGTTCAGAGCAGTGGTTATTCTTTATTATGAATGGCCAAGGATTTTAATAGAAGAGATGTTCATATGTCCTGATGTGTTGCATGGTCACAAACAGGTTTTCAGTCCAAATATTGCAAAAAGAAAGTGTAAATTTAGTTTTGTTCAACTGCCGAGGCTAACCTTTCCTGTTCATGTCCATTACAAATACTTGGAGAAAGTGAGGGAAAGCAGATGCTGGAGATCAGAGACAAGCATGTGGTGCTGGAATAGCACAATATGTCAGGCAGCATCTGAGGAGCAGCAGAAACCACGTTTCAGGCATAAGCCTTCATCGTCTTATTGAATTCTTTGAGGAGGTGACCAAGCATGTGGATGAGGGTAGAGCAGTGGATGTAGTGTACATGGATTTTAGTAAGTCATTTGATAAGGTTCCCCATGGTAGGCTTATGTAGAAAGTCAGGAGGCATGGGATAGAGGGAAATTTGGCCAGTTGGATAGAAAACTGGCTAACTGGTTGAAGTCAGAGAGTGGTAGTAGATGGTAAATATTCAGCCTGGAGCCCAGTTACAAGTGGAGTTCCCAGATCAGTCCTGGGTCCTCTGCTGTTTGTAATTTTTATTAATGACTTGGAAGAGGTAGTCAAAAGGTGAGTCAGTAAATTTGCAGATGATACGAAGATTGTGGAGCTGTGGATAGTGAGGAGGGCTGTTGTCAGCTGCAACAGATATGATGCAGAGCTGGGCTGAGGAGTGGCAGATGGAGTTCAACCCTGTCAAGTGTAAGGTTGTCCATTTTGGAAGAACAAATAAGAATGCGGAATACAGAGTTAACAGTCGGGTTCTTAGTCAGGTGGAGGAACAGAGGGATCTTGGGGTCTATGTACATAGATCTTTGAAAGTTGCCACTCAGGTGGATAGAGCTTGTAAGAAGGCCTATGTTGTATTAGCGTTCATTAGCAGAGGGATTGAATTCAAGAGTCGTGAAGTGATGTTGCAGCTGTACAGGACTTTGGTTAGGCCACATTTGGAGTACTGTGTGCAGTTCTGGTCGCCTCACATTAGGAAAGATGTGGAAGCTTTGGAGAGGGTGCAGAGAAGATTTACCAGGACGTTGCCTGGAATGGAGAATAGGTCGTACGAGGATAGGTTGAGAGTTCTCGGCCTTTTCTCGTTGGAACGGCGAAGGATGAGGGGTGACTTGATAGAGGTTTATAAGATGATCAGAGGAATAGATAGAGTAGACAGTCAGAGACTTTTTCCCCAGGTACAACAGAGTGTTACAAGGGGACATAAATTTAAGGTGAAGGGGGGAAGGTATGGGGGGATGTCAGGGATAGGTTCTTCACCCAGAGAGTGGTGGGGGCATGGAATGCGCTGCCTGTGGGAGTGGCAGAGTCAGAATCATTGGTGACCTTTAAGCGGCAATTGGATAGGTACATGGATGGGTGCTTAATCTAGGGGAAATGTTTAGCACAACATCGTGGGCTGAAGGGCCTGTTCTGTGCTGTATTGTTCTATGTTCTATGTTCTATCGTGAATCCCCGGCTCCATGGATGCTGCCTGGTCGGCTCTCTTTTCCACCACCACACTTTCGATATAAAAAAATATTTGTCTGCTTATTTGGAGCAAATACTCTGTTTCCTCGGTAATATAAATTTACTGTGCTTTCTATTCACTCAAGTTCTCATTTTAATAGCTTCACGTTTTCTTCTTAATCCGATACAAATCTCAAAACTCCGGGCACAATAAAAGCGATATGAATTATAAATTAGCGTCTGGACAAGAGAACCAATGAACAGCTACATAGACCTCTTGAACATCCGAGATATTTGAATGAAAAAGCAATGCCTTCCAAAAAAATCTCTGCACGTCTGTCTCCTTTATCAATTCAATAATCCTGCAAACAGCTTATAATTGCCAGCTGATCTCTCTTAATGAGTATCTAATCAATGTCATTGTAAACCACTGAGCTGAGCTTCTGAATTTCATCTTAAAACACTCCGTCTCACTTACCTCCCAAAAACATCGACCAACCATGTGCCATCTACTCTAGTATCACCTTTTCTGACCTGATGTCCAATGGAGCCTGTCATATTCCTATTATAAACATCTCAGCTGTATACAGAACAGAAAAAGGCTCTGGTGATCCATCTGTGAGAAAGAAAACTACCACCGAACTATCCTGATCTACTTTCCAGTACTTGTGGAAAAGTCTCATCTATCATGGCATCGCAAGTGCACACTAAATACATCTCAAATGTTTTCGGGATTTCTGTGTCTCCCACCCTTACAGACAGTGAGGTTTAGTGCAACTGTTGCTCTATGATGACATCACCCACAGGAACACAGAGCAGCTGGGTCTGTGTAAACCAGAGATCGCCCATACATTGGGAAGGATGTCAGGGTCCCTGAGAGGGGGTACAGGAGATTTACCAGGATGGTACAAGGAATGGGGGATTTTAGTTGCAGGGACATGGGTGTTAATGGTACAGGTCAAGAATATCCATCTACAATAGATGGACTCTCCTTTCTAACCTCTCCCCTTGCCTGGGCTGTGGTAACCTTCAGGTTAAACACACCACCAGCCATCTCTCCCTAATGAGAGAGCAGCCCTATGGTCTGGGAGGACAATGCTGCCTTTCCCTTTTACACAGTGATGCCACTGTACCCCGGGATGGGGAGAGGGAATGCTGAAGGTGGGGGATGGGACACCACTCAGGCACAGTGCTTTGTCCTGGAGGATGTTCACTTTCTTTAATATTGTTGGGGGCTGCACTGATGCAGGCAAGTGGAGAATGTTCCAACACAATCCTGATGTGTACCTTATAGAGAGCAAACAGACATTGGGGAATCAGGGGTTTGGGGAAACAGATTGTTCTCCTTGTAGCAGAGGAAATTGTGGGTGCCCTGTGACAGAGGGGTTTACAGAAATTATACATTAGAATAATCAACCTTACACTCATCAGCTCATCATAAACTGTTGACAAGACATATATGAAAGACTTGGAGGGAGATCTATTGACAGGATGGTTTGATTCAAAGGAGAACTTTTATGCATCAAATAGGAATGAGCTGGAACACAATACTCACAACTAAATGCAAATATCCAGGTCCTGATGAATTGAGTAATTCTGTCAGAGTGTGGTGTTACAAATACTGAGGTTACCATCTGAATGCCCAAAGGTATTACAAGTTTATAAAACCGTCACTGTCAGATCAGGTTAGAAACTCTCATCATCCCCTCCTCCTGGCCCAGGATGACTGGACACATTACCCCTTGTGGAGGTCAGCTGTCATTCAGGGGGAAATCTACGTGGGTTTCTATTAGTTTCCATTTTGGGACTTCATGTGACTAAACAGGGCAGATCTTTGACACATGGGAGAGAATGTTCCAAGTTTTAGTGAGATGTGGAGAGCAGGTTTTGCTGCTGCTTCTTCCCTTCTGTGCTGCCGCTGTGCCTCAGCAATAACACATGGGGGGGGGGGGGTGAAAGGCTCATGCAGCTTCAGGGGCAAGTTGTCACCATTCTGACCAAATAGGCAGCAAGCTCCTCCCAGTCATTCCATAGAGTATCCCTTAAAAGACAGGAACTCTGCATGCTTCCCACTGCCCAGTGTTCCCAGGAAATGTTTAGAAGAATGATGGGGAAAATCTCCTAGGAAAGGCATAACAGTAAAGTTCCAAAAGGATTATAAACAGTTTACAGAGAGGGATCCATTGGAGAAGTGGGCAACAAGTTGGCAAATGGAGTATCACTTGGGAAAATGTGAAGTTGTTCATTTTGGAGGAGATAATAAAAGAACAGAGGACTATTTAATTGGTGGAAACTGTAGAAAGCTGCTCCACAAAGGGAGCAAGAGGTAAATGTGCAGGAAACAAAGCAAGCTAGCACAAAGTTACACCAGGTCATCAGGAAGGGGAATGGAATATTGCTCCTGATTTCAAGGGATTTGCAGTATAAGAGTTTGAAGTATATACCTGAGAACAACTTTATACAGTGCAAGTGAGACCACATCTGGGGTAATGAGAGAAGTTTTGGTCCCTTTATTTAAGGGAATACATCACTTCATCGGAGGCATTCAGAGAAGATTGACTGGGATGATCCTTGCTTTGAAGGGATTCTCTTTTAAGAAAAGGCTGAAGAAGTCCGGACTCTACTCACTCGATTTGGGAAGAATGAGAAGTGAACTCTTTCAAACATATCGGCTTCCTCAGGGGTTTGACAAGGTAAAGACTGACAGGATGTGTCCCAGCATGAGGGAACCTAGAACCAGGCTCTGGGTCAGTCGCAGAATCAAGGGTTCTGTTTTAGTTTTGTCAACTTTAATGCAACACCAACACGGGTAAGGGGTTTCAGTAGCAATGGAGCTGGGGCGAGGGGGAGACAAGCAACATTTTACAGATTGGAATTCCTGGTGCTGGTGATTGTGTAGATGTCTGATCAGAAGGTCACCTTGGCGTCAGAATAGGAGAGCAATATTGTGAAGAGTGTAGCTCTGCCTCAGTTCCCAGTGAGAGAGGGGCTCAGCAGTAAGGGAAAGGAATTTGTAACATCAACTGAAGGCAATGGGTTTAACCATTGCAATGTTTCATTGGAGGAAATTGCAGCTAATCGAGTAGTGGGAGCATGGTTAGCAGTTTGATAACAGAATAACAGTGGAGTAATGGAGAGGGATGATGGGGAGGTAGAGCTGGACATTGTCAGTGTACATGTGAAACCTAACAGTGCTTTTGGACGATGTCACTTCCTGGCAGTTTGTAGGTGAGAAACTGGAGGGACCAAGGATAGATCCTTGAGGGACACCGAATACAAGGACTTCAGAAAGGAAAGGGAGAGTGGAGATGGAGAAGGATTTTCCAACAACCTTGAAGTAAAATATGAGTTGGTAGCAGAATGTGTGAGCAGGACATAACCAGAAAAGACAGACAGAACAAGGAACAATATCTGTGAATCGGTGAGGGGGAGTGATGATGATGATGATGATGAGGAGGAGCCTGACTCTACATTCTATTTCTCCATTCGTGAGATCACCCAACCCCACCCTAGTCTCAGCTCATTTACTGAAATACTTGCTCCATCCCTGTGTTATCTCCAGACTTCATTATCCAAACACACTCCTGGCCAGCCTCCCACATTCAACTTACATATAATCTCAAGAATATCTAAAACTCTATTGCCCAAGTGCTCGCTTGTTCTATAAGTTGTTGATCCAACAAAAGGCTCCCGTTTACAAGCAACTTAAAATCTCTCCCTTGATGTAATTCCTGGCTGTGAACATCCCTGTCTCCCTGCACCACACAACCTGTGAGACCTCAACAACTCATTTTCTGTCAGACTCCCAACGATGTGTTTATTCATTGCTTCACCGGATTGGCTGTTTCTACTGTTGTCAAGGCAACACGGTCTGGAATTCCTATCCTAATCCTTTCATATCTGTTTTTCTCCTTTAAGGTATCCCCGAAAACCTGCTTATTTGGCAATTCTTTTGATCACCTGACCTAATATACCCATCTGTTGCCTAATGTCAGAAATTATCAATAGTATTTCGTGAAATTATAAAAATGATAAAAATACAAACTGTTGTTGATTTGCACATACATTTTCAACTTTTCTCTGTCGCTGAGTGAATAATCTGTAACATCTCTTACCCAACCACATTGTGGGAGCACCTTCACCACACAAACTGCAGCTGTACAAGGAAGTCAAACATCACCCTCTCCCCAGGCAATGGGGCTTTGGCATTAATCACTGGGATCTGTGGAAGGAGAAACACAGTTGATATTTCAGGGAATGAAAATGTTGCAGAATTTGATGGTCAGAAATGGAAGGAAAATGCCCTCTTTTGTTGTAAAAAGGAATGATTCACTGGCAAAGTGATTGTGGAAAATTCAGTCCGTTTAGAGAGCAGCACGTTGTCAGGGGTTGGGCAGCAGAGGAAAATTAACTTACAAAAGGTCTGTGAAAGTAACAGTAAAACACTGAACAACCCAAACACCCTGTTTCCCAACACTTTAACTCCCCTTCCCGCTCCACCAAGGACATGCAGGGCCTGGGCCACCTCCACCGCCAAATCCCAGGCATCTGATGCCTGGAGAAAGAACGCCTCATCTTCTGTGTTCGGGTCCTCCAACCACATGGGATCAATGTGGATTTCACCAGTTTCCTCATTTCCACTCCCCCCACCTTATCCCAGATCCAGCCTTCCAACTCGGCACCACATTCTTGTCCATCTTCCTTCCCACCGATTGGCTGCTGCTTGACCTGCTGTGCTTTTCCAGCATCACACTCTGACATTGAAAACACCCTGACTCTGACACTCTGTAAATCCTGCCCTATCTCTCCCTGCCAGGCAAAGCTGTGCATGTGTCCCCCTGCAGCTTGCCCCTCACAAAGTTGGCTGCCACACTCATGTCCCATGAATCACTGCCCCCAATAAAGGTGGCGGAGCTCACTCGCACCATTCACCATTTGAAGCATTTTCCCGTTTGCCACAAACACGGTCCTGGGATTTTCAAATTTGTGTTTTCCGATGTGCACTAAGTTCTGTGAAACGTCTCAGCCCGTTCCATTAAAATTTCCTTCCCTTCCTGGTCAATATGTCTTTCCTTACCCCTGCCCTGCACCTTCACACATTTCCAATGCCTTGGTCACAACACACACTGTGCTGCCAGTGAAGCTGATCACGTGGTTGCTTATAGCCACGCCCCTCATTCACTCCGATTGGTTGGAGGACCGACAGGCACTGCCTGGTCTTCCAGTCCCAGCCCCATCTTCTTATAAGAGGTATAAGAGTGAGGGTTCATTCCTGTTTCTCCTGATGTCAGACATTAACAACAACTACCTGCATTTTATGGAGCCTTTCACACAGACAATTCTCCTAAAGTGTTTCACGAATGCTGGAAACATTGATTAAAGAGAAAAACTTTAAGATACATATTTAAGGAGGACAGAGGGGATTAGGAAAGATATTCAAGAGTTTTTTTTTAAAGATTAGATTACTTACAGTGTGGAAACAGGCCCTTTGGCCCAACAAGCCCACACCAACCCTCTAAGAGCAACCCACTCATACCCAACCCCTACATCTAACACTACGGGCAATTTAGCATGGCCAATTCACCTAAACTGCACACTTTTGGACTGTGGGAGGAAACCGGAGCACCCGGATGAAACCCACACAGACACGGGGAGAATGTGCAAACTCCACACAGACAGTTGCCTGAAGTGGGAATTGAACGCAGGTCTCTGGCGCTGTGATATAACAGTGCTAACCACTGTGCCGCCCATCTGCAGCTCCAATCGTGGAGTGATGTATGTGGGGAACAGCTTACAACGGAGACAGTTAGTGGTTAACCACAGCTTAACAACCCCATGTCCTAGCCCCCTACCCCACACACTAGGCCTTGTTCTCACAGCCTGTCATTACACACTACCTATGGTTAGCCATTAATAGTCTCCATTAACAGCTAGTCACCCTCCCCCAGCCAGATCGTTATCCACTCCTTTATCCAACCGTTCTTCTCGCTCTATCCCTACCTATCCTTTACTCCTTACATCCTCCCCAAACCCTACCTTCTGCATATAACCCAACATTTGTTCTCACAGTAACATCAGCTGTGAGGCAGGGACACCGGATCTGAAACGTTAACTCTGATTTCTCGTCACAGATGCTGCCAGACCTGCTGAGCTTCTCCAGAACCTCCTGGTTGTTGTTTCTGATTTACAGCATCTGCAGTTCTTTTGGTTTTAATTTACCGGGAGTTTGTAATTCAGGTCCAACAGCCTCTGTCCCAGTCCCTGCTGTCTCTCCCACCCCCACCCAGTGACACTGCACCTGCACAGCTCATGGACAGGTGTCGTCTTGCTGGCCACACCCCTCATTCACTCCCATTGGCTGCAGGACCACACAGACTCTCCTCCCATTGGTCTGGAGCTGCCATCAATCAAGCCATCCCCCATTGTGAGGTGAGTGGTGGGCTCCTCGCTCTCTCTGCCTTGGGATGAGCTTCATACTTCACAGTGAATAGGGCAGTATCACAGAGCACAGGGGCTGGGGGCTATTCAGCCCATTGGGGCTGTACGCTCTCCCTCTGGAGATGCTGCAAATCCGTCCCAACTCCCCTCGCATTTACCCACAGCTTCCCAATCTTTCCGTAAGAAGTAAAATTGCAAATCTGTTTGAGAACACCTGCTGAATCTGTGTCCACCCGCTGTTCAGACTGTTCCAGATGCTCAGAATGTACTCAGTAAAATATAGGTCACATATTCACATTATTTTCCATTTAACTTCAAGTAGTTACTAATATTGTGACATTGTTAACAATTCCCCTCTCTCTGCAAATTAAAATATCCTAGAAACAAATCTCCCCCTTGTCGAAATCACTGCTTAACCTTCTCAGATCCAAGAATTATCTGTGCTGAGATGTACAGCTCAGAAACAATGGACCAATTCGCCCATGCCAACTAGGAATCCTAAACTAACGGAGTCCCACTTGCCGGATATTGGTCTGAATTCCTCAAAACCCTTCCTAATCACGTACCCAATTGGATGCCTTTTAAATGTTGTAATTGTATCAGTCTCCACTACTTCATCTGGCAGCTCATTCCATTCACACACCACACTCAGCTTGAAAACGTTGCCCCTTTGATCCCTTTTAAATCTTTGCCCTCTCAACTTAAACCCACGTGGTCTTGTTTTGGACTCACCTAACCTGGGGGGGAAAAAAGACCCCAGCTGTTCACCATATCCACGCCCCTCGTGATTTTATAAATCTCCCAAACGTCACCTCTCAGTCTTTGATTCTCAAGGGAATTTAACCCCAGCCTATTTAGCCTCTCTGTGTAGCCCAAATCCTCCAACTGTAGCAAATCTTTGTAAATCTTGTCTGAACCATTTCAAGTTTCACAACATCCTTCTCAGAACAGGAAAATTCGAACTGAAAACGGAATTCCTGAAATGGCTTTATCATAGAACAAGGAACATAGAAAAATACAGCGCAATACAGGCCCTTTGACCCTCGATGTTGCGCTGACCCAAGCCCACCTAACCTACACGAGCCCACTACCCTCCATTTGCCTATCCAATGCCCGTTTAAATGCCCATAAAAAGGGAGAGTCCACCACTGCTACTGGCAGGGCATTCCATGAACTCACGACTCGCTGAGTAAAGAATCTACCCCTAACATCTGTCCTATACCTACCTCCCCTTAATTTAAAGCTATGCCCCCTCGTAATAGCTGACTCCATACGTGGAAAAAGGTTCTCATTGTCAAATGTCCTATCCAGCCACAATATAACGTCCCAGCTTCTGTATTCAATGCATTGACCAATAAATATAAGCATACCAAACACCACCTTCACTACCTGCCGACCTGCGACTCTACATTCAAGGAACAATGTACCTCTTTTTTCAGCAACACTCCCCAGGAACTTACCATTAAATACATTAAGTCCTGTCCTGATTTGCCTTACCAAAATGCAGCAGCTCACATTTGTCTAAATTGAACTCCATCTGCCATTCCTCACTCGAATGGCCCATCTGATCAAGATCCTGTTGTATTCTAAACTAACCTTCTTCACTGTCCACTACACCTACAATTTTGTATTTTCTGTAAACCTACCTCATATATTCACATCCAAGTCATTTATTTAAGGACCCAATATCCATTCCTGCAGCACACTGCTTTTCAGAGACTTCCAGTCCACAAAGCAACCCTTCATCACCACCCACTGTCTCCTACCTTCAAGCCTGTTTTGTATCCAAATAGATAGTTCTCCCTGCATTCCATGTTATCTAACCTTGCTAACCAGTCTGCTCTGTGGAACCTTGTTCAATGCCCATATAGACAATGTCCACAGTCTGTCTTCATCAATCTTCCTAGCACTTCTTCAAAAAAAACTCAATCAGGTTAGAGCGACAATTTCCCACGCACAAAGCCATGCTGACTCTCTAATCATTCCTTGTCTTTCCAAATACATGTAAATCCTGTCCCTCAGAATCCCTTCCAACAACTTGCCTGCCACTGACTTCAGGCTCACTGTTCTCGTGTTCCTTGGCCTTTTGTTACCACCTTTTTTTAAAAAAAAAGAATGGCACCCGTCTTCCAGCACCTCACCTGTCACGAACGATAATACCAATATGTCAGGGAGGGGCCCAGCAATCACTTCCCGAGCTTCCCACAAATTTCTGGAATACACCTGATCAGGTCCCAAGGCTTTATCCACCTTGATGCAATTTAAGACATCCTGAAACTCCTCCTCTGTAACAGACACTTTTCAAGTTATCACTATTCATTTCTCCAAACTCTCTAGCTTCCACATCCTTCTCCAGTGAAAAAAAAGACATGGAATATTAGAGGTGCGAGGTAGGAGCGAAGGACTTCTGGGAAGGTGAGTCTAACTCAGTAGCTGAGAGAGTAGCTCAGACTGAGCTGTCTCAGTCCTCAAGGACAGAACTGTTCAAATGGGGTTTGCAGCAGGTGGTGAGGGAAAAAGATACTACACCTTATCGTTATGAATCTACCAGCTGCAAATGCATCTCTCCATGACAGTGTCGGTAAGAGCGACCATCCCACAGTCCTTTTGGAGACAAAGCCTCGCCATAAAGTTGAGAAAAACCTCCCTTGTGCTGAGTGCTACTATCACCGTGCTAAATGGGACAGATGTAGGAACTCAAACTGGATTTCTCTGAGGCACTGTGGGATAACAACAGCAGCAGAACTGTACTCCAGCACAATCTGTAATCTCATGGGTTTGTACATCCCGCACTCACCCATCACAATGGACAGGAAAGGAGGGCATGCCATGAGCAGCACCAGGCATACCTAAAAATGAAGTGCCAACCTGGTGAAGCTACCAACAGGACCATCTGCATTTCAAACAGCATCAGCAAGCAACAGAGCTAAGTGATCCCACATCCAATGGAGTGGATCAGGGCTCTGCAGTTCTGCCACACCCAGTTGTGAATGGTAATGGACAATTAAACAACTAGTTGCAGGAAGCACCACAGATATCCCCACCCTTACTGGGGTTTCACACATCCATGCAAAAGATAAGATTGCATTTGCAGCAATTTTCAGCCAGATGCAAAGTGGGATGATCAGCATTCTCCAGTGGTTCCTAACATCACAGATGTGAGCTTTAAGCCAGTTCTATTTAGTTTGAATAATATCAACAAAATGGTTAAGTAGTGTAAAGGCTTTGGGTCCTGCTAACATTCTGGCAATAATACTGATAGCTTGTGCTCCAGAACTTGCCACCCACCAAGCCACGTACCGCTCCAGCACTGGCATCTACTGACAATGTGGAACATTGCCCAGGGATGTTCAAATAAAAACACAGGGCAAATCCAATCCAGGCAATTTCCCTCCATCAGTCCAACTCGATCAGCAGTAAAGTGATGGAAGTAGTCATTAGCAGGACGACCAAGCAGCAGCTGCTCAGCAACAGCCAGCTGAGTGACACTCATTTTAGGCTCCACCAGGGCCACTCAGCTCCCGATTGTGTTACCGCCTGATTCACAACCTGACAACCAGCTGAATCCCAGAGGTGAGGTGAGAGTGACAGCCCAGTCCCACTCCAACACCACTATTTCTAGCTGATTCTACCCTTGTCTCAGCTCATATACTCTCATCCACCTTGTGTTATCTCCAGACTTAATTATCCAAACACACTCCTAGCCAGCCTCCCAAATTCAACCTCTCTGTAATCTCAAGAAAAACTGAAAACTGTGCTCACTTCTCCCAAAACATGTTGATCCATCAAAAGGCTCCTATTCATAAGCAACAACAATTTAGAAAACTCACTCTTCATATAATTCCTGGCTGTGATCATCCCTAGCTCCCTGCACCACACATCCTTTGAGACCTCGACAACCCATTTTCTTCGAGACTCCCAATGATTTGTTAATTCATTATTTCAATTGTTTTGCTGATTCTACAGTTGCTAAAGCACCATGGTCTGGAATTTGCAGACAAAACCTCACAGGTCTGCTTTCCACCTTTAAGACATCCCTCAAAACCTACTTTTGGCAATGCTTTTGGTCACCTGACCAAATATCTCCATCTCTGGCCTCATATCTAAAGTTCTCAATAATATTTTTGTGAAAGCATGATAATAAAACTACAAACTGTTCTTGATTTGGACATTATCTTCAAATCATCACTGTTGCTGTAATGAATAATCTGTAATGTCTCTTACCCAACCACATTGTGGGAGCACCTTCACCACACAAACTGCAGCTGTACAAGAAAGTCAAACATCACCCTCTCCACAGGCAACAGGGCTTTGGCATTAATCACTGGGATCTGTGGAAGGAGAAACACAGTTGATGTTTCAGGGAGTGCAAAATGAATTACAGGGAATGAAAATGGTTCAGAATTTGATAGTCAGAAATGGAAGAAAAATACACTTGCTTATTGGAAAAAAGAATTCTTGACTGTCAAAAATATTCAAGATAAAAAAAATCTGATAATAGAGCAGCACATGGTCAGGGGCTGGGCCGCAGTGAAAAACTCATTTACAAAGTCTGTAAAAGTAATAATACAGTATTAAACAGACCAAACATACCCCCATGGTTGGAGACTGAGGAAGCTGGACATTGACAAAGTGGTCCTGAGGGAGCCCAGAGGTGAATCAGAGCAGGATTGGCTGCTGTCATCACAATGACTCTGTACCAGAGAGAGGCTGCACATGCGCCTGGCTGCACCTTGCCCCCTACAAAGATGGCGGCTCCGCACGTGTCCAGTGAATCCTTGTCCCGAATAAAGATGGCGGCGCTCACTCAGGCCTGCAGCCGCTGAGGCAATTCCCCATTTACTGCAAACACGGGACTGGGACGTTCAAATTTGTGTTTTCCGACATGCACAATTTGTTTGTAAAACCTCTCCGCTATAGCAACACAGTTTTCTCCCGTTTCCCTGTTTATTTCTTTCCTTACCGTCTCCTTTCTCTCCATAACTTCCCGAGCTTTCATTACAGCGACTCTGCGTCGGGCGCGAGGGTGATCACATGGTTTACGTTAGCTCCGCCCTTCATTCACTGTGATTGGTTGGAGGATCAACCTCCCGCTAGGTCCTCCAGCTCCGCCCACCGTCCTTTCATTGGTCCGGTGCTGACATCAATCACCCGGGGTCACTGTTGGCTGGAGCATGCGCAGTGTGTCCTGCTTGTGCTGAGATGTTGGGTCATGTGATGGGAGGTAACAACAATGACTGCAGATGCTGGAACCCAGATTCTGGGTCAGTGGTGCTGGAGGAGCACAGCAGTTCATGCAGCATCCAAAGGGCAGAGAAAAAGCCCTTCATCAGGAATAAAGGCAGTGAGCCTGAAGCGTGGAGAGATAAGCGAGAGGAGGGTGGGGAGAAAGTAGCATAGAGTCCAATGGGTGAGTGGGGGAGAGGATGAAGGTGACAGGTCAGGGAGGAGAGGGTGGAGTGGATAGGTGGGAAAGAAGACAGGCAGGTAGGGCAAGGCCGGACAAGTCATGGGGACAGTGCTGAGCTGGAAGTTTGAACTAGGGTGAGGTGGGGGAAGGGGAAATGAGGAAACTGTTGAAGTCCACATTGATGCCCTGGGGTTGAAGTGTTCTGAGGCGGAAGATGAGGCGTTCTTCCTCCAGGCGTCTGGTGGTGAGGGAGCGGCGGTGAAGGAGGCCCAGGACCTCCATGTCCTCGGCAGAGTGGGAGGGGGAGTTGAAATGTTGGGCCACGGGGCAGTGTGATGGATTGGTGGGGGTGTCCCGGAGATGTTCCCTGAAGCGCTCTGCTAGGAGGCTTCCCCCAGTCTCCCCAGTGTAGAGGAGACCACATCGGGAGCAACGGATACAATAAATGAAATTAGTGGATGTGCAGGTAAAATTTGATGGATGTGGAAGGCTCCTTTAGGGCCTTGGTTAGAGGTGAGCGAGGAGGTGTGGGCACAGGTTTTACAGTTCCTGTTGTGGCAGGGGAAAGTGCCAGGATGGAGGGTGGGTTGTAGGGGGCGTGGACCTGACCAGTTGGTCACGGAGGGAACGGTCTTTGCAGAAGGCGGGAAGGGGTGGGGAGGGAATATATATCCCTGGTGGGGGGGTCTTTTTGGAGGTGGCAGAAATGTCGGTAGATGATTTGGTTTATGCGAAGGTTTATAGGGTGGAAGGTGAGCCCCAGGGGCGTTCTGTCCTTGTTACAGTTGGAGAGGTGGGGTGTGGAGGGCGGAGGTGTGGAATGTGGACGAGATGCGTTGGAGGGCATTTTTAACCACGTGGGAAGGGAAATTGCGGTCTCTAAAGAAGGAGGCCATCTGGTGTGTTCCATGGTGGAACTGGTCCTCCTGGGAGCAGAATCATCGGAGGCGGAGGAATTGGAAAACGGGAAGGCATTTTTGCAAGAGGTAGGTTGGGTTGAGAGTTTACTGAGGGTAAGAATTCCCTTTGCTTGAGCTCTGCAGTAGATTTCCTTTATTCATGGAGGGAATTGCCTTCCTACTCATGACTGTATAGCTGTGATTGATGAATCAATGCCATCTGAATCAGTACATAAACACCCCATTTTCACAACATCTAAATCTTTAGCACATTGTATTACGCTCTTCTTTGGAAACAAAAAAAAAATGAAATGGAGCCTCGAGGAATCGGAGCAGGAGGAGGGCATTCATCCCTTTCAGCTTGTTCCCCCATTCTATCAGATCATGGCTGGGCCAACCCAGACCTCAACACCTCTTTTATGCTTGATCCGCATAGCCCTCAACTGTTCAATATTTCAAAAATCTATCTGCCCTCTTTTAAAATAATTTGAGATAGAATCATAGATTCCCTACTGTGTGGAAACAGGCCCTTCATCCCAACAAGCCAGAACAACCCTCCGAAGAGTAACCCAACCATTCCCCTCCCACATTTAACTTCCACTAAAGTTTGGGTGAGAAAATTCTAGCCATTCACTGAGAGAAAAAATCTTGACTTTTTCTAAAATGAATGTTCCCCTCTGTAATGACCCCTGGTTTGAGACTTCACTGGTGCTGGAAGATCTAGTCAACATCCACCCTATCAAGCTCCTCAGAATCTTGTTTCCATAAGATCACCCCTGCTTATCTATTCTTGATAGGTCAACCCTTTCATGCTCGAAGCAGCTAAGTGAATCTTTTTTGAATGGTCTCCGATGTTGGTTTATCCTTTATTAAATATAGGAGCTAACATTGTATACAGCACTGCAAGTGAGGACTCAGCAACAGCCAGTGTGGTTAACCAATCCTCAATCCATGCTAATACATTACCCCGATACCATGAGCTCCTCAATTGTGCAATTAACTTTTATGTAGCACCTTATCATTTGCATTTTTAAATTCCAAATACAGAACATCATTGGATTGCCTTTTATCAGTTCTGCTTGTTATCTCCTCAATGAACTGTCGCAAATTTGTCAAATATAGTTTCTCTTTCACAAAACCCAGACTACCATGTTTAATGATAAGCTTTTCTAAATGTCCTGCTATTTCTTACTTTAATATTCGACTCTGTAGATTCTTTCAGTAGATTTGCTAAGTATGATTCCCCTCTCTTAAATCCATGCGGACTCTGTCCAGTAAGGAACTTGACTGTACTCCAATATAGTTAGTAAATGTATCTATTTATTTTTAAAAATTGATTACTTATAAATGCTGGACCCATGCAACATCAATGAATTTGTGACTCTGAATTTGGGTTATTTTTTTTTTTCTGTTAATTCCTTTTCGTACTGTGTTATGCAGACAGTACCAAATGATCACTCTTAATTGTGAGTAACTTTGAAAATAATATGTTTTAAAAATGACATCCCAAAATGCTGCCTCATTATTGTGCAAGGAGGATTTTATTCAATAGTTTGCAGATAAAATTGAACAGCTTTTTGCTGCAATTTGGCCAGACTGCAGGTTACACCAAAGTATCAGTGCCTCACCTTTAGAGTGTTCCCAGATATCGTGCAGCTGCAGTATTTTGTTTTGCACTCCACTATATGTTGTTCTCACTTGTTTCTTTGTGAAAGATTACAAAATTAATTTGGATGAATGAAGTTATGATTTCTTTCACCAATGTTGGGAGAAAAAAAAGTCAGTATTTCAAGTGCTGATAAAGTAAAATAAACTGATAATCAGTAGAAAGGGTTTAAGATTGATAGATTCTTGTTGCCTCGAGGAATTAAGGGCTACAGGGAGAATGCTGGTAAGTGAAGTTGAAATGCCCATCAGCCATGATTGAATGGCGGAGTGGACTCGATGGGCCGAATGGCCTTACTTCCACTCCTATGTCTTATGGTCTAAGATGGATATGGAACAAATGCTGGCAAATGGGACTAGATTAATTTAGGATATCTGGTCAGCATGGGCAAGTTGGACTGAAGGGTCTGATTTATGTATTGTACAACTGTGACTTCATTCTCTCAATTATTCAAGAAGTTGAATACTTCGAGGAGGAAAAGGAGAATTTATGCAGAGAATGCACTTGAAATGATGATTGAGGTATATCAAACTCACATTGTTTCATCACCTTTTCCTCTGGGTTCTTCAATGAACAAACTTGTTTTGTTCTCTGAATAACTATGTATCATGTGATTTGTTTTGCACAAAATATTTCGTTAGGATCAAGTGAACTATTAAGAAGTGTTCATGTTTAAAATTTAGGCAGCTTGATTGTGAATCTCCTCTTGGCCTGAACACCACTTTCCTGCCAGCCCTCCTTAACCCTTCAACCCATTACTGATTAAAAGTCTGTGTGTCTCTTATTTAAATTTACTTCATGTCCCAGAATCCACAGTGTTCTGAGATAGGGAATTCCCCATCCTCTGAGAGAAGTAATTCCTCCAACTTTCCCTTCATTGTAAACTTAGGACGACTCATTGTAGATTGAATCATCTTCTCTGCCTCTACTTGGTCAATCCCTTGACCATTTTATAGACCCTCAATGATACCACCTCTCATTCTTAGGCTGCAGTGAATATGAATGTAAATAGTGGTTGTCGTTCAGCTTGTGGCATTTTGATAACTGTGGCAGAGGATGTTTGTTCAAAACTGAGCTCGACAGTTAGTGCTTTTCAAATAAGAAATAGTTGACGACATTAAGTACATTAATATGTTGGCGTTTTGTTTTTAGGAAGACTTACTGTTGGGAAGATTTGGTTAAGGGAATATTGCAGTCAAAGCTGTGGAAGATTAACCTCCACCCATGTGTGAGGTAGTACACTGTGGTCAAAAGAATAAAGAGACCACTTCCTCTTTGGGAATATGTCCTTAAATAGGGCAGAGGGATCTGCAGATAGCAATGAGTCACTGGCAGCAAATGGCACCAGTTTGTGAGGTTAAATAGAAAAGTAGATCATGGGTTTATTTCTGGGACGACAGAATGGAAATGTGTTCGATATGTGTAGAACCATGGACAGATCACCCTTGGAGCACTGCAAACAGTTCCGATCTACATATTGTAATATGGATGTAGAGGCAGTAGGGAAGATAAAGAATAGTTACTGGAATTATATTCAAACTGAATTTGAATTCATCAAGTAAGATTGGACAGTCTTGTCTCATTGTAAAAGAGTGACATGGTCCAGTTACGTTTGATCGGGTAGACATGGAAAAGATGTTTCTGCTTGTGAATGTCAGAATCCACTGGATCTGTGGATATAATTGTAATCACTATTAAATCTCACGGGGAATTTGCAGAGGGCGACAAAGTCTTTACCAAAAAGGGGTTTGAATGTAGAACTTACTTCATCAGGAATAATTGAAGCAAATAACAGATGAATTCAAGGAGGAGCTTGGAATACAAGAAATCAAAGAAAACTATGTTGATGGGTTTAGGTTGAGAAGGAAGCCTGTGTAAATCACAGATACTGAGAACCTGTTTTTGTGTCCTGAAACGATGCATCTGTGTTGTTCTGTGACATTTCTATAGGAGCAGCAGCGGCAGCAGTAAACAAGACAGCTCACCCTTACCATTCTTGGAGAAAAGCAGAACCTCTGGCCACACAAAAGGGAAATAGCTCTACTGAGGAGGTGGTTCAAACAGTGGCCAACGACTCAATCCGCAGAGACAGTGTGCCTTCATTACCTGGTGAGAAAGGTGAATTCTTTAACCAGAAATGATGTTTTGTCCTTCCAATGATCTCATGACTTAAGCAGGGAAATGTGTCTCTTCAGTTAGATGATTTGAATCAATCAAATCTTTTGCTACGTTAGCACTCCTTCCCTACCCAAAGGATATGTGGGTCAAATAGGCACATGTCTTGCACTGCTTTAATTCAAGATTCCTTTATTCAGTCATGAGCTTAACCTATTCAATCCAAGTTCCTTGTGTTTCCCTTGGATCTGTGGTTGTGCACAAGGAAACTTAAACAATGTGTGATTCAATATCAAAGTTGTGTTGAATCAATAATTGTAACCCCACTCTGCTCCTTGAGCAGATAGTTAATCCAAGGATTCTAGCTCAGCCCTTAACTTCAAGTTCAAGTTCTAAACCTTTCAGTTAGCAATGGAAAATAACAAAGAACAATGTCAATCATTTATTGTCTCTACAGCCTCTGCTTCTGTTGCCACTGAATACTCCCATAAGTTTGACGAGCCAATGACTAAAGATGAGATTGAAGAGAAATCCTTCCGTTCCCTTCTGCCACCAGAGAGCCAACACCACTTTCATATGGGGAAGGAACGCAGCCAGCAGGATGGTTCAGATGGGGACATAGTGCGGGACCAGTCGGCTTCTCTTATGGATTAGGGTGAGTGGTGTTACCAATTAGTGGGATCTCAGTGCTTGGAATAGTTGCTCCTCTCCATGTTCGAGGTACCTTGCCATGAGATTCAGATGGAGAGGACGAGGACCATATGGTGTAACAAGTGTGAGCCAACAGTTGGGCAGGGCCTGTGTTTCTGAAAAAAAAAGCGAGTACCACTCGGTCACAATGTGCCCAGAGTTTATAAATCATGAAGGAGAATAAATACTTGACATTGTTAATCTTTGTGATCGAGTTCCCATATAGTGAAGACAACGATTAATATTTACTGGGATTCCTTGCTCCCCCAATCAGATAAACACAAGGCAAATTTGACTGTGAAGCATGTCCCTGAATTTACACCTTTCTACTGTTCATTAAAGGTAATAAGATGCAAAAGATATTTTTGCAGAGGAATTTGATTTGAACAAGAGACATTTGTGCAGATAGTAAGAGGTATTCTAATTGGAAGGATATGTTTAGTGATATCCTGCATGTTCGATGTTGGAGCCCTAATTATTCACTATTCATAATGAAAGGAAAGCCACATTCAACATTTGGGGCCACTCTGCAGATGACAGCGATTCCAAGTGTCGGTAGATGGAAGCACAGCATTAGAAAGCAATCTTGATAGATTCAGGAAATGAAAAAAAAACGACAGATGAGTTTGTGTCGACCAGTGAGAGGTTGGATCAAAATCGGATATTTTGTGATTGTGAAAATAGAGAGAGAGTGGACTCCAAAGAAACTACTGGGATTGATCCAGCTGTATAGTTCACGAAAATGTCTCAAACAGGTTCAGGAAAGTGACCAAGGGGCCGGTGGAATGTTGACATTGATCTCGACAGAAGACGAGATACCAAAGGATTAGAAGTCATGCTTCAGCAAATCCGAACCTAGTTAGACCAAGCTGTCAGGGCTGGGCACCATGGCTGAAGGAGAGTATCCCTCTGAGGGGAAGTGCAGTGTAGATTTACTGAAGTGATATTTGGATTCCAAGGCTTAACTTAAGAAGAAAGATTAAACAGATAAAGTGTTCGAGTCAGAACATTGAGGTGTGATAACGGGGAACACTTTTATACACAGAAATGGATAGTTTGATAAAGTTCCACAAACAGCGATTGATTGGAAATTATTTGCAAATTTCAAATTTGAGGTTGGTAGATTTGGAATGAAAATGCTGAAGGATTATGGGACAAAGACAGGGATTTGTCATGATGATGAAGATGACCATGATTTGGGTGAATGGTGGAATAGGCTCACGAAGCTAAATAGCCTCCTCGTGTTCTGATGTTGATGTAACCGTGGCTCCCTTATTCTCTGCAAGTGCAACTCCTGTAGTGTTTTTGGTTATGTGTCAGAACCTGGCAGCAAATTAGTGACTGGAGTCCTGACCAGAACGTTATCAGGATGAGGGACTTCGCCGGTCTCAATGTGTTTCACAGACGATGAAATGACACAGCCAGCACTCTCCTTTCGTCTCTCCACTACTCTCTCCCGCCTCTCTCCTCCCCTCCCGCCCCCTCCCCCACCTTCTAGCGCCCCCCCAGTACACCCCTCTTAACCCCCCACCCCTCTCCGCCCCCTTCTCCCTCTCGCCCCCCCCACTCGCCCCCCCCACTCGCC